>NC_068363.1:105958353-106205853 GCF_020536995.1 Dreissena polymorpha
TGCCCCTTTAAGGGCTCCTTTCGGACGAACAAGAGTTATCCCCCGGAAGCGACCTAGTGAACGCTGACCAGCCGTCGACGGCATATCGGGCTGAACTAGTTTCGGCAGGGACTTTTAATTAGTATCGGAGTCAGGTGCAGCCTATTTAGCGTATAACGCGACATTTTGCCTGTGAGTGGGCATGCCCTTTTTAAGGGCTCCTTTCGGACGAACAAGAGGTATCCCCCGGAAGCGACCTAGTGCACGCTGACCAGCCGTCGACTGCCTATCGGGCTGAACTAGTTTCGGCCGGGACTTTTAATTTGGATCGTAGTCAGGTGCAGCCTATTGAGCGTATTACGCGACATTTTGCCTCTGAGTTGACATGCCCCTTAAAGGGTCCTTTTCAGACGAACAAGAGTTATCCCCCCGGAAGCGACCTAGTGCACGTTGACCAGCCGTCGACTGCCTATCGGGCTGAAACATGTGTTAAGTAAGCCGTTTTAGCCTATTTATCAAGCTTATTTCATAGGTTAAAACTTTCATCCTATTTAGCCTATTTAGCCTATTTAACACCCTTTTCAGCCTATTTGGACTAATTAACATTTAAGTACATACGTTGACACATGCACCCTATTTAGCCTATTTAGCAAGGTTAGTACATATGTTATAACATACATCATATTAAGCCTATGTAGCCTATTTAGCACCCTGGTCAGCCTATTTAGCCTATTTTACAAGTTAAGTACATAGGTTTACACATGAATCATATTTAGCCTATTTAACACCCTCTTCAGCATATTTAGCAAGTTTAGTACATTGGTTGAAACATACATCCTATTTAGCTTATTAAGGACACTTTTTAGCCTAGTTAACAAGTTTAGTACATGTACATAGGTTGACACATGCATCCTATTTAGCCCAATAAGTACCTTTTTCAGCCGTTTTAGCCTATTTAACAAGTTAAGTACATAGGTTGACACATGCATCCTTTTTAGCATATTTAGCCTATTTAGCACCATATTTAGCCAATTAAGTCTATTTAGCCAGTTTAGTACATAGGTTAATACATACATTCTATTTAGCATATTTAGTTTATTAAGCACCCTTTTCAGCATATATAGCCTATTTAACAAGTTAAGTAAATAGGTTGACACATGCATCACATTTAGCCTATTTGTCCTATTTAGCAAGTTTAGAACTTGGGTTGAACCATGCATCCTATTTAGCATACATAGCCTATTTAACATCCTTTTCAGCCTATTTAGCCTATTTAACAAGTTAAGTACATAGGATGACACATGCATCTTATTTAGCCTATTTAGCAGCCTTTTCTGCCTATTTAGCATATTTAACAAGTTTAGTACATAGGTTGACACATGCATCCTATTTAGCCTATCTAGCGTATTTAGCACCCTTTTCAGCCTATTAAGCCTATTTAAAAAGTTTACATAGATTTACATATGCATCCTATTTAGGCTTTTTAGCATATTTAGCAGCCTTTTCTTCCTATTTAGCCCTTTTACAAGTCTATTACATAGGTTGAACACATGCATCCTATTTAGCCTATTTAGCACCATTTTCTGCCTATTTAGCCTTTTTAAAAAAACTTGTACATAGCTTGACACAGGCATCCTATTAAGCCTATTTAGTACCCTTTTCAGCCTATATAGCCTATTTAGCAAGTTAAGTGCAAAAAAAGGTTGACACATGCACCATATTGAGCCTATTTAGCTTATGGGGCATCCTTTTCAGCCTATTTAGCCTATTTAACAAGTTAAGTACATACCGGTAGGTTGGAACATGCATCCTATTTAGTCTATTTAGTGTCCTTTTCAGCATATTTAGCCTATTTAGCAAGTTAAGTACAAAGGTTGACACATGCATCATAATGAGCCTATTAAGCCTTTTGGCACCCTTTTCAGCATATTTAGCCTATTTAACAAGTCTAGTACATAGGTTGAAACATGCATCCTATTTAGTCTATATAGCCAATTTAGAGGCGTTTCAGCCTATTTAACAAGTTCAGTACATAAAAATACATCATACTTAGCATATTTAGCATATTAAGCAGCCTTTTCAGCCTTTTTAGCCTATTTAGCAAGTTTGGTACATATGCTGAAAATACGTTATTATTAGCATATTTAGCAGTATGTTCCGCCTATAAAGCCAATATTGCAAGTTAAGTACATGTATTTAAACATACATCCTTTTTAGCCTCTTAAGCCTATTAAGCAGCCTTTCCTGCTAATTTAGTCTATTTAACAATTATATGAAATAGGTTGAAACATACCTCATATTGAGGCTATTTAGAAAACCTATTCAGTCTATTTAGCTTTAAAGAACTCTTATAAAATAGTTGGAGACAAACATCCTATTATTCACTTTAAGCCTATTGAGCAGCCTATTCAGTCTACCTAGCGAGTTAATTAAATAGGTTGATAATAGGTTATTCGCCTTAATACGCCTTTTTCGAAAGTTTATTAAATAGGTTGAAACATATATAAGAGTAAGCCTTTTCAGACTAAAAGCATCATACTAAATGCTCAACCTATTTTGCATTTTTAGCAAAATTTAAATAAGATAAAATACGCAGCCTGTTTAGCAGGCTATTGCCAAGCCATTTCCACAACGAGTTTGTATGCACCTTTAAGAGCCCCTTTGAGACAACCAAGAGTTATACACCGGAAGCGACCTTGTTAAAGCTGACCTCCCGTCGGTCCGGGGTTTTAATAAGGGTCGGTGTCACATATAGACTATTTAGCGTATTATGCGCTATTAATATTAAGAGTGGGCATGCTCATGTAAGGGCCCCCTGCGGACAAACAAGAGTTTTCCCACGGAAGCGAACTAGTGCACGCTGAACTCACGTCGGCTGCCAGCGGCATAAACTAGTTACGGCCCGAGGTTTTACCCCGGATCCGACCTAGTGCACGCTGAACTCTCGACGGCTGAAAGTCAGTCTGATCTAGTTTCGGCTGTTATCCCCCTGAAGCGACCTTGTGCAAGCTTTACTCTCGATGGCTGCCTGTCGGGCTGATCTAGTTTTGGCCCGGGGTTTTAATTAGGGTCGGCGTCACCTACAGCCTATTAAGCGTATTATGCTCTATTTACATGGCGAGTTGGTATGCACATTTTAGGGCCCCCTTCGGACAAACAGGAGTTATCCCCCGTATGCGACCTTGTGCACACTGAACTCCTGTTAGCTGCCTGTCGGGCTGATCTAGTTTCGGCCCTGTCATTTTATTAGGGTCGAAGTCACCTTAAGCCAAAATAGCGCATTATGAACTATTTACTTGGCGAGTGGGTATGGACCTTTAAGGATCGCATTCGGGCAAATTAGAGTTATCACCCGCAAGCAACCTAGTGCAAGCTGAACGCCCGTCGGCTGCATGTCGGGCTGATCTAGTTTCGGCCCTTGATTTTAATTAGGGTCGGCGTCACCTACAGCCTATTTTGCGAATTATGCATTATTTACATGGCGAGTGGGTATGCACCTTTAAGGGCCCCTTTCGGACAAACAAGAGGTTTCCCCCGGAAGCGAAATAGTGCACGTTGAACTCCCGTCGGCTACCTGTCGGACTGATCTGGCTTCGTCCCGGGGTTTTAATTACGGTCGGCGTCACCTACAGCTTATTTAGCGTATTATGCACTATTTACATGGCGAGTGTGTATGCATTTTTAAGGGCCCCTTTCGGAAAAAAGTTATTCCCCGGAAGCGATTTATTGCACGCTGAACTCCTGTCGGCTTTCTGTCGGGCTGATCTAGTTTCGGCCCGTGGTTTTAATTAGGGTCGGCGCCATCTACAGCCTATTAAGCGTATGTATTATGCTCTATTTACATGGCGAGCGTGTATGCATCTTTAAGGGCCTCTTTCGTTCAAATAAGATTTATTAACCGGAAGCGACCTAGTGCACGCTGAACTTCCGTTGGCTTTCTGTCGGGCTGATCTAGTTTCGGCCCGGTGTTTAAATTAGGCGTCACCTCATATGTATTATGCTCTAGTTATTTGGCAAGTGGGTATATACCTATAATGGTTCCTTTTGGACAAACAAGAGTTATCCCTCGGAAGCGACCTTGTGCACGCTGAACTTCCGTCGCCTGTCTATGGGGCTGATCTAGTTGCGGCCCGAGGTTTCAGTTAGGGTTTGCGTCACCTTCAGCCTATTTAGCGAATTAGGCGCTATTTACATGGTGAGTGGGTATGCACCTATAATAGCCCCGTTCGGACAAACACGAGATATTCCCCGAAAGCGACCTAGTGCTCGCTAAACTCCCGTCGGCTGCCTGTCGTGCTGATCTAGTTTCGGCCCGGGATTTTAATTAGGGACGGCCTTATCTGCAGCCTTTTAGCGTATTCGTTATGCTCTTTTTACATGGCGAGTGGGTATGCACATTTAAGGGCCCATTTCCGACAAAAAAAGACTTATTACCCTGAAGAGACCTAATGTAAGCTAAACTTCGGTCGGCTGCCTGTTTAGCTGACCTTGTTTTGGCCCGCGGTCTTAATAGGGTCGGCGTCACAAACTGCACATTTAGCGTATTATGCGCTACTTTCATGATGAGTTGTCATAAACCTTTAAGGGCCTTTTTTCGGACAAACATGAGTTATACCCCGGAAGTGACCTAGTGCATGCTGAACTCACGTCGGCTGCCTGTCGGGCTGCACCAGTTTTTAACCTGGGTGTTATAAGGGTCGGCGTCACATACAGACGTTTTAGCCTATAAGACGTAATTAACATGGCGAGTGGGTATGCACCTTTACGGGCCTCTTTCGGACAAACAAGAGTAATCTCCTGGAGGCGACCTAGTGCCCGCTAAACTCCCGTCGACTTCCTGTCGGGCTGATCCAGTTTTGGCCCGGGGTTTTAATAAGGGTTGGCGTCGTATAAAACCTACAACGTATTCAACGTCGTATTTAGCGCATGAGGCGCTATTTACATGGCGAGTTGGTATGCACCTTTAAGGGCTGCTTTCGGACAAACAAGAGTTATCCCACCGGAAGCTACCTAGTGCACGCTGAACTTACTTCGGCTGCATGTCGGGCTGATCTATTTTCGGCCCGGGTTTTAATTAAGGTCGGCGTCACAAACAGCTTAGTTTGCGGATTAGGCGCTATGTACATGGCGAGTGTGTATAAGAGCCGCTTTCGGACAAACAAGAGTTATCACTGGAAAGCGACATAGTGCACGCTGAACTGGCGTCTGCTGCCTGTCGGGCTAACCTAGTTTTGACCCGGGGGTTTAAATAGGGTCGGCGACACATACAGCCTATTTAGCGTATAAGGAGCTATTGAGATGGCGAGCGAATATGAACCTTTAAGGGCCGCTTTCGGACAAAAAAGAGTTATTCACCGGAAACGACCTATTGCACGCTGAAATCTCGACGGATGCATGTCGGGCCAATGTAGTTGCGGCCGGGGGTTTAATTAGGTCCGGCGTCACCTACAGCCTATTTAGCATATTATGCGCTATTTACATTGCAAGTGGGTATACAGCTTTAAGGTCAGTGTTCGGACAAACAAGTTATTTCCTGGAAGCGACATAGTGCACGCCGAACTTATGTCGGCTGCCTGTCGGGATTACTTACTTTCGATCCGAGGTTTTAATTATGGTGTGCGTCACATACAGCCTATTTAGCGTAATAGTCGCTATTTACATTACGAGGTTTAGGGCCGCTTTGGACTAAAAAGAGTTATCACCCGGAAGCGACATAGTGCACGCTGAACTCCCGTCGGCTGCCTGTCGGGTTGATCTGGTTTCGGCCCGGGGTTTGAAGTTGTCTCTTCTTAACATAAGCCTACTTCGCGCAGTATGCTCTATTTACATCCCGAATGGGTATGTACTTTTAAGGGGCGCTTTCGGACAAACAAGAGTTATTCCGAGGAAGCGACCTAGTGCACACTGAAATCCCTACGGCTGCCTTCCGGGCTGATCTAGTTTCGGCCCGGGGTTTTAATTATGGTCCGCGTCACCTACAGCCTATTTAGCGTATAATTCGCTATTTACATTGCGAGTTGGTATTCACCTTAAAGGGCCGCTTTAGGACTAACAAGATTTTAATTTATCTAAAGGGACTAGCAATCATGATTCATCAACTATCTCCGGAATTCACCGTGAGATTTAAGCAATAAATCGTCTGCTGATCCAGAGTGCGGGACTAGTTAACATATTAACATTTTGACAATAGTTCGAACGCGTGTCACACATTTGAATGGAATGAAAAAAAACAGTGTAAATAAAGAAGAGGATAAAAAACTATCGAAAATAAGTAACAGATAAATGTGGTCATGATTGTTCTTATTAATCATGACAACACCTTATTCGTGTTAGACTTTTTAAAATTTAATTGACTTTTATCATTATAATTGGTGCCACTTGTGGTATTCGGTTACCTATGTTAAGGGTAACTTACTGATGCTCGATTGGTTATTGTCGGCTCGGGTACTACTTACATGCTCCCCGGGTACTCTTAAATAAACTTAAATGTATCTCTGGTACGAAAAATATACTGAAAGTAACCCGGAAATTTTTACGCGAAATTGGCCGTTGTCGGCGAATTACTTTTAAATTAAGTATGTTTATATTTATGTTAATATTCTGTAAAATTGCCTCTATATTATCGCAACTCCTACTTAAAAAAAGCACGATGAGGCATAATTTGTTCAAAGAGAATTTTGTTTTGTTTTCCGTAGCGCGTTAAACGTCATCGGATTTTGGGCGGTAATAAAACTCGGTTAAAGTCTAAATTGGCTGGGTACGTGTAAGAATATTTTCTGTACCCTGAGTACATTAAGGTTTAAATGTTTTATTTCGTGATATCTTGTTAATTAGTTTTTGATATTTTATTTAGTTGAGGCATGCACCGTGTTTGGATTGTGTGCTGTATATATAATACCTTTGGGGATTGAATCTTGAGTATTGCAAGCAATTAAAAGCAATGAAAAGCAACGGAGATGAAAGCCTAGATCGCATTCATAGTGCGGATAAATATGACACGTTTGTTCAGGGTTATGAATGCAAAAGATATAATTCAATACCGTTTCAAGTATTCGTAATTCTAAAGACTTCGTGCAATCATGACAAACGTTTTGGTCTTTATTTGAAGAGGCGATGAATCTCAAAATAGTTTTTTTGCAAGGCTATTGCAGTCGTAAATTAATGATATATGCAGATCGTTTGTCAATAAGAACGATTAGAAGCTTAATTTGGTTATGATTCTGAGTGCAATTCCATTTGTAGTCTTCTTCATTCAGTGTCAATATTGAGTGGTTGCTAAAAAGCACATAATAGGTCCAATAGAAATACTTTGGTACATTTGATCATTAAATTTAAATGAAATGAAACACTCGTCGCTTTTTAAACAACTTTAACACAAAATTGCAAAACACTATCTGTTAATACAGTACTCGAGCACATGCCGTGTATGACAGTAATTTGGAGAGAACGCCATATATTTATATTATTCTTAGCTCTCGCTTTATACTCTTGCTTTTGTGCTTTGTTACAATGTTTGGAAATATGTTCAATGTTGTTGTTTTTTTGCCATAAAAGACATATTAAAACCGGGTTTCTCCCTTACTGAATTAAACTGGTTTAAGTAAAACTAATAACCCCTAGACCCGAGGGCTTATTAATTTAACTTAAACTGATAAACTTAAACCGCATTGCACATGACTTACACATTTAGTATATAGATGTTAAAACTTGCCTAACGCTGGAGGTCACTTGTTTTACATAAACATATACGGATGATATCCCTTTGTTCTGTCTTGTAAATTACCAATACAGATGAATACAAAATCTGCAATATTCAGATAAAGTAAGCCAAACATGTCGCATAATTAAAAAATGTTGGGTATTCTTAACTGAAATTGAAAGGATTGTAAATCTTTGTATATTAAAAGGCTCCGAAAACGGGAATTAAGCTTGCAATAGGTCGCTTCTGGGGGATAACTCTTGTTTGTCCGAAAAGGGCCCTTAAAGGCGCATACCAACTTGCCAGGTAAATAAAGCCTCATTCGCTAAATAGGCTGTAGATGACGCAGACACTAATTAAAACACCGGGCCGAAACTACATCAGCCCGACAGAAAGCCAGCGGGAGTTCAGCTTGCGCTAGGTCGCTTCCGGGGGATAACTCTTGTTTGTCCAAAAAGGACCCTTTCAGGTGCATACACACTCGCCATGTAAATAAAGCCTAACATATACGCTTGAAAGGCTGTAGGTGACGCCGACCCTAATTAAAAACCCAGGGCCGAAACTAGATCAGCCCGACAGGCAGCCAACGGAAGTTCAGGATGCACTAGCTCATTTCCGGGGGAAAACTCGTTGTCCGAAAGGGGTCTTTAAAGGTGCATACTCGCTCGCCATGTAAATAGAGCCTAATTCGCTAAAAATGCTGTAGGTGACGACGACCCTAATTTAAACCCCGAGCCGAAACTAGATCAGCCCGACAGGCAGCCAACTGGAGTTTAGCTTGCACTAGGTCGCCTCCGGGGATTACTCTTTTTTGTACAAAAGGGGCCCTTAAAGGTGCATACACACTCGCCATATAAATAGAGCATAATACATACGCTAAATAGGCTGTATGTGACGATGACCCTAATGAAAACCCCGGGCCGAAACTAGATCAGCCCGTTAGACAGCCGACTGGAGTTCAGCGTGCACTAGGCCGCTACAGGGGGATAACTCTTGTTTTTCCGAAAGGGCCCTTAAAAGTGCATACCCACTCGCCATGTACATAGAACCTAATTCGCGAAATAGGCTGTACGTTACGCAGACCCTAATTAAAACCCCGGGCCGAAACTAGATGAGCCCGACAGCGGGCCAACGGGAGTTTAGCTTGCACTACGTCGCTTCCAGGGGATTACTCTTGTTTGTCCGAAAAGGGCCCTTAAAGATGCATTCCCACTCGCTATTTAATAGAGCATAATACATTCGCTAAATAGGTGACGCCGACCCTAATAAAAACCCGGGCCGAATCTAGATCAACCCGACATGCAGACGACGGGATTTCAGTGTGCACTAGGTCCTTCCCGGGGATAACTCTTAATTGTCCGAAAGGGGCCCTTAAAGGTGCATTTCCACTCGCCATGTAAAGAGAGCCTAATTCGCTAAATAGAGCATAATTCATACGCTAAAATAGGCTGCAGGTGACGACGACCCAAATAAAAACAACGGGCCGAAACTAGAACAGCCCGAAAAGCAGCCGACGGGAGTTCAGCATACACTAGGTCGTTTCCGGAGGATAACTCTTGTTTGTCCGAAATGGGCCATTAAAGGTGCATACCCACTCTTTATGACAATAGAGCATAATACGCTAAAAATGCTGTACGTGATGCCGACCCAAATTAAAACCCCGGGCCAAAACTAGATCAGCCCGACAGGCAACCGACCGGAGTTCAGCGTGCACAAGGTCGCTTCCGGGGGATAACTCTTGTTTGTCCGAAATAGGCCCTTAAAGGTGCATACCCATTCTATATGACAATAGAGCATAATACGCTAAATAGGCTGTTCGTGACGCCGACCCAAATTAAAACCCCGGGCCGAAACTAGATCAGCCCGACAGGCAGCCGACGGGAGATCAGCGTGCACTATGTCCTTTCCGGGGGATAACTCTTGTTAGTCCAAAATGGGCCATTAAAGGTGCATACCCACTCTATATGACAATAGAGCATAATACGCTAAATAGGCTGTACGTGACGCCGACCCAAATAAAAAACCCGGGCCGAAACTAGATCAGCACGACAGGCAGCCGACGGGAGTTCAGCGTGCACTAGGTCGCTTCCGGGGGATAACTATTGTTTGTCCGAAAAGGGCCCTTAAAGGTGCATACCCACTCTATATGACAATAAAGCATAATAAGTTAAATAGGCTATAAGTGACGCCGACCCAAATTAAAACCCCGGGCCAAAACTAGATCAGCCCGACAGGCAGCCGACGGGAGTTCAGCGTGCACTAGGTTGCTTTCGGGGGATAACTCTTGTTTGTCCGAAATGGGCCCTTAAAGGGGCCTTTTCACAGATTTTGGCATTTTTTAAATTATTCATTAAATGCTTTATATCGATAAATGTAAACATTGGATCGTAAAAGCTCCAGTAAAAAATCAAGAATAAAATGAAAAAAAGGAAAAGAACATTGCCCGGAACAGGTTTCGAACCAGTGACCCCTGGAGTCCTACCAGAGTCCTGAAGTAAAAACGCTCTAGCCTACTGAGCTATTCCGCCGAGTACACGTACTTGACGTATTTTATACCTTATATAAGCAATCTTCGTAGTTTCACAAAATTCAACGACAAAAACAGAACTCTCCAAATTATTCAATCGTTTCGCGTTGCAACGCTTTATAATTTTTAGGTTTTAAAATTGTCAAAAGATGCATATAATGGCTATATTAGACCATGGTAAATGTTCAGTATTACTGTTTCCTCACAATTATCATAACTAAAACGAAAATTTGCGAATCTGAAACAACTTTTTTCAATTTTGTCAATTAACCAAAGCGTGAAAAGATCCCTTTAAATGTGCATACCCACTCTATATGACACTAGAGCATAATACACTAAAAAGGCTGTACGTGACGCCGACCCAAATTAAAACCCCGGGCCGAAACAAGATCAGCCCGAGAGGCCTGCCGACGGGAGTTCAGCGTGCATTAGGTTGCTTTCGGGGGATAACTCTTGTTTGTCCGAAATGGGTCCTTAAAGGTGCATACCCACTCTATATGACAATAGAGCATAATACGCTGAATAGGCTGTACGTGACGCCTACCCCAATTAAAACCCCTTGTCGAAACTAGATCAGCCCGACAAGCAGCCGACGAGAGTTCAGCGTGCACTAGGTCGTTTCCGGGGAATAGCTCTTGTTTTTCCGAAATGGGCCTTAAAGGTGCATACCCACTCTATATGACACTAGAGCATAATACGCTAAATAGGCTGTACGTGACGCCGACCCAAATTAAAACCCCGGGCCGAAACTAGATCAGCCCGACAGGCAGCCGACGGAAGTTCAGCGTGCACTAGGTCGCTTCCGGGGTATAACTCTTGTTTGTCCGAAATGGGCCCTTAAAGGTGCATACCCACTCTATATGACAATAGAGCATAATACGCTATATAGGTTGTACGTGACGCTGACCCAAATTTAAACCCCGGGCCGAAACTAGATCAGCACGACAGGCAGCCGACGGGAGTTCAGCGTGCACTAGGTCGCTTCCGGGGGATAACTCTTGTTTGTCCGAAAAGGGCCCTTAAAGGTGCATACCCACTCTAAATGACAATAGAGCATAATACGCTAAATAGACTGTACGTGACGCCTACCCTAATTAAAACCCCGGGCCAAAACTAGATCAGCCCGACAGGCAGCCGACGGGAGTTCAGCGTGCACTATGTTCTTTCCGGGGGATAACTCTTGTTAGTCCTAAATGGTCCATTAAAGGTGCATACCCACTCTATATGACAATAGAGCATAATACGCTATATAGGCTGTACGTGACGCCGACCCAAATTAAAACCCCGGGCCGAAACTAGATCAGCCCGACAGGCAGCCGACGGGTGTTCAGCGTGCACTAGTTTTTTCCGGTGGATAACTCTTGTTTGTCCGAAATGGGCCCTTAAAGGTGCATACCCACTCTATATGACAATAGAGCATATTACGCTAAAAAGGCTGTACGTGACGCCGACCCAAATTGAAATCCCGGGCCGAAACTAGATCAGCCCAACAGGCAGCCGACGGGAGTTCAGCGTGCACTTGGTCGCTTCCGGGGGATAACTCTTGTTTGTCCGAAATGGGTCCTTAAAGGTTCATACTCACTCTATATGACAATAGAGCATAATACGCTAAATAGGCTATAAGTGACGCCGACCCAAATTAAAACCCCGGGCCGAAACTAGATCAGCCCGACAGGCAGCCGACGGGAGTTCAGCGTGCACTTTGTCCTTTCAGGGGGATAAATCTTGTTTGTCCGAAATGGGCCCTTCAAGGTGCATACCGACTCTATATGACAATAAAGAATATTACGCTAAATAGGTTGTACGTGACGCCTACCCTAATTAAAATCCCGGGCCGATGCTAGATCAGCCCGACAGGCAGCCGACAGGAGTTCAGCGTGCACAAGGTCGCTTCCGGGAAAAACTCTTGTTTGTCCGAAATGGGCCATTAAAGGTGCATACCCACTCTATATTACAATAGAGCATAATACGCTAAATAGGCTGTACGTGACGCCGACCCAAATTAAAACCCCGGGCCGAAACTAGATCAGCCCGACAGGGAACCGACGGGAGTTCAGCGTGCACTAGGTCGCTTCCGGGGATAACTCTTGTTTGTCCAAAATGGGCCATTAAAGGTGCATACCCACTCTTTATGACAAAAGAGCAAAATACGCTTAATAGGCTGTACGTGACGCCGACCCAAATTAAAACCCCGGGCCGAAACTAGATCTGCCCGACAGGCAGCCGACGGGAGTTCAGCGTGCACTAGGTCGCTTCCGGGGGAAAAATCTTGTTTGTCCGAAATGGGCCCTTTAAGGTGCATACCCACTCGCTATGGGAATAATTCACAATCATATTCATTTTGTGTAATATATTCTGAAAGTATGTACCAAACCTGCTAAATAGGCTTACTAAACTTAATATTTCAGCTTAATAGGCTAAATTGTCTAAAAATGATGTATGTATCAACCTATGTACTTTACCGGCTAAATCGGCTAAATAGGTTAAATTGGCTTACTTCACACACGTCAACAATTGTTCATCTACAGTTTTGTTAGTGATATATGAACGGTATACTGTTACTGTTGGAGAATCTCTAATTTGGTGCTTTTAGCCGTTGTGCTTCCACAAGACCGCTTAAACCTCCCGTTTATTTTTTTCAGAGTCCCACTATGGAGTCCGAAAGCAGACAAATCGAAGCAAATATTCAAGCTTTGTTGAGGTTATATATCGCCATAGTATATTAAGATTACTGGTTCTTAACATCCCCCCTCAAAATGAATATATGTCAAAGTGAATGCAAATGAGGATATATCCAACCGGGCTTAAAATTTTATTCAAATATTTTTTTCTTCACGAAGATGTATTCATCCTATCCTCCTTCAAAATATCGATGAAATGCGAATTAATTTCTTATGCAGCTTTCATTCAATCGACTGAACGATTCCATTTAATTTAAGAGTATGAAGCAATTTTAAATAATAAATTATAAAAACGTAACGACAGCAAATCCAATAGGTTGAATATATATACATGTATACATAAAGGAAATTGCGTTCGCATACAGTAAAATACAAACAATTATTATTAAGGTGAGTCTTACAAATTGTTCATTAAGTACATTGCATTCATTTTGCAATTAGTTTTATTGTTTTTTATGTGCCATCCCAACCGCGGTGCCCGGACCTGTTTTTGTGTTTGTTTGTTATTTTATTTCATTGCATTTTATTATAGAAACAAGGAGTAGTAATACAACATTCAATTTGAACTCTGGTCATTGATTACAGACAACAAAATAATCAAGTAGATGAGTATGCTCCAGGCGTTCCATTCAAAGAGGTGCCAATAACCCAAGCCTCTGCGCCCCCTATGCACAGCAACGATAATCCTGTTGAACCCACGCCAAAGTAAGTTATTAAAAATTCGACTCAATTATTATATATATTTAAATGTATATGGCAATTTACCAAAATGACAATATTTTCAAATTAAACTCACGCGAACATTGTGTCTAATTAAGATTTGTTTTAGAAATACAACATGAACAATATGATCAATGTAATCATGTAAGCACTTTTGTATAACGCCCAATCGTCCATTTCAGGTGTTCGGGCGTATTTAGTAAACTAGCAGATATAGGCAAAGGTATTATAAATTATATTCAAATAAGGGCTGGCAATTATTACTTCAATCAATGTACGTTTGACTTTTATACATTTTAAATATTTATAATCAACTTATCAATGAAAATAACTGATTAAAAGAAAGGTACGCTTTTCACAGACATGGATTCATTTTTAGTTGTGTTTTCAGAATGCGCTGAACCTGTGCTGAGCGGATTTCTTGAGGTTCATGAACGCGACGGGAGAGGTTTCTAACATTTTCTAAAAAGAAGAACCGGTTTCATTTTTATGCCCCCCAAGGAGGGAATACAATGATCGGACCGTCCGTCTTTCTGTCCGTTGTCTGTCTTTCCGTCTCATTTTGCATTTAGGCTTCGCATTTAGGTTTGAAAAATGCTCATAACTTCTATGTCGCTTCAAATAGCAACTTGATGTTGGCATGCATGTGTCTCTCATGGAGCTGCACATTTTTAGTGATAAATGGTCAGGGTCAATGTCATTATTCAAGGTCAAAGATCAAATATATGGCTTCAAAGCGGCGCAGAAGGGGGCATTGGGTTTCTGAAAAACGCATCTCTTGTTTATCAATGAAGCTAAATTTTAGCAATTTTTTTGTTTCTACTATAATGTTTAATTTTTACGGAATTTCTTGTGACAAATAAAAGTTATTATTGTCAGAATACTTTTTTTTAAGTTCTGAGATATCATCACGATTGCATAAACAAAATACACGATTGCCTTTTGTTTTGTTTAAGAAAGTGCATGGTTTCTTTCAACAGCAACAGACGTGACCTATGTGATTTTGTTGTGCTTGACATTCGCCCGATTTGTCGCAGGTAATATCTTGATTACTAGTTTATTCAATTTTTCTAAAAAATATATCTGTTAAAGTGTCAACAATAACTATATAATATGGCACACCACTAACTATGCAATACAGTTTTAGTAAAAACTCTAAGATAGACAGTTATTTGCTAGATTTCAAATGCCAGGCAATACACAAAAACATGAGATTTTTCATCAAATATTTATTTAATACATGCCTTTAGAATTAATATTTGATCAACGCATTTATATATTTATTCTAAATGAAAAATGATTTAAAATACAAAGCACCCGGCCTGAAAAGAATTAAAAAAATAGAAGCTATAAACATATGTACGAATTGTTTTTATATTACACGTATATTTTATAAAATTATTTTGGATAACAACACTTTCTAAAAAGAAGATGACTTCATTATTTTAAGATGTTTTACAACCGTAATACCTCAACTGCTAACACAATTACACATTGTAAGTATGAATGTTCAAGATGTTATAATAAGTGAACTGATTGCGTAACACAGAGTTATATCACCAAAATATTGTAGCACATGCACTAACGTAAGACTTTTATGACAAATACGGAACTCCTGAATTTCTGTGTTTATTAACCACATTCATTGTAGGGGCCGTTAAACTTCGATCCGACTGTGATAAAGAACAGTGCGTTGCGATGTATCTGTTCGTTAAAGGCGTTCTAGGATTGATCTTCTGGACCATCTTTCTGGTAGTGCGACTCATGCCGAAAGAGAACGAGAGGGAGAGAGGTTTAAAAAAAAATCGATTCGAGAAAGTGTACATATGCGTGGATTCGTTGTTCGCATTTGGTTGGTCGATATTAGGTATGGTTAAGTTGCTTTTGCTCGTTATTAAGGTTCTTCTTTACTGTAATTTTAGTCTAAACAATTGTATTTAAGCACGATTGCATAACATGTCCTAAGGCTTATTGAAACGCTTTAGTGTCCCTTTGTTTGGAAGAACCAGCAATTGGTGTCTTTGTGGGGCGATTTAAATAGAGCTTTAACAGTGGGGAACGAAACCGTTACCTCCTGCTCGCCAGGCGGACACCTAATCTACTACTCAACGGCGACCTAAAGAATGTGATTTACTATTCAACACAATTTAATTTGGTAAAAGTAGTATGGATAGTGACTAGCTGTTTCAATTATAGTAATATACCGCTTATAATATACAAAACAATGCAAACCCCACTAAATCATAAATATTACAAATGGGACACTGCATATGTACCTTTTAAAAACTATTTAAATAACACACGTAGCCAAGATTTTAAGATCTAGAATATTGCATACCATACCTGCTGACAAAAGCTGAAATTACTAGTGAAAAGGGGCTAAATACCTGTGTCTATGTTCAATTACCATTAAAAATGGTAAACTCACTTCCTTATAAGCGATTGAGTTTAAATAGTTCCTCTTAATTATAATTCTGTCCGCCTAGAGAAACGTCAGTACGCCAAAGTTTACCAAGCTAAATCCAAATGGACACACGAACACTTTAACACTTTTGGGGTGGAAATAGATTGTGCTTTTTAACTAAGTATAGATACAGTAATTACTCAACATAATAAAGAATGTAAATAAATGTTCGGTATCGTGCCATGTGGCAAACACCAGGCTTATAACAATGAAATTGACCTCTTAGCAAGTGATATGGCTGATGCAAGCTTAACGTCGTCTTAATGTAAAAATCATATGCGGAAAATTATTTATGTATTATTCGATCATCTCATCGCGTGTTATTGCCGTACGGGAGCAGCTCCTTCCATTTACACATAAAAGGAACATAAACACATTGCAAGTGTCCTCTTTTGTATTAATCTTAAGGCGTTTACACGGCTTCATGCAACGAGTCGTCTTGCAATTTTCATTATTTTACGAATTTATTTGAAATCAAATGAGACATACACTCTCCAATATGAGATCAAAAATATATGTAGACCTATGTAAAAACTTAAACGTGTTATTGTCAGATTGACATCTCACTTTTATAACTCAGCTGAAATAAATAAGACAATCATAACTCTCTTGATCATAACACATGTCTAAGAAAGTTGTCAAAGCATTAAACAAAGCATCTTTATTTACCCAAATATATACCGTTCAATGACACTCATTCGTTGCATACATTATGCATACGATAATATATCCTATTTTATTTTAGGATTGGTTTGGGTCTTTGGTAACTACAGTGCCATGATATCAGAATGCCCTGGGTATGTAAACGACTGGAATTTCCATTTTATTAACTTGGCAATGATTCTAACAGCTGCGGACCTGGCAGTTGTTTTTGTATTCATTATCTATGTTCTATACTCTACGGATTGCTGTCGTAAGTGAAAAGTGAAAAGACGAAGATGTGAACAAATATTAAATTCGCTCCATATGTGACTTGTCTTGTGATACTCAACTTGATTTTACAATATATACATGTCATTATCTGAAGGAGATACGAGTAAGAATACGTATATCATTATGACACATATTTCATGATGTGATAACTTGTCAGACTAGTTGTGTATGCTTGTTTGTGTTGATATATTTTTATTTATTGAGAAGCATTGGTTCCAATAATGGCCGAATGACCGTGATATGTCTATTTAATATTTGAGCAACCAACATGAAATTATATTTTTGCTCATAGTTTAACTATGGGCTATAAAACTTTCCAATAAAAGGCATTACAATTAAAGAAGCATTATTAAAACGGTACACTTTAATTTCCAAATGTCTGGAAGTCAACAACGTATTAAAAGTTTCTTACGCGCTCGACATGGTTCACGCACATGTAAATATTCAAGTGCATATAGGATCGCTATTCATAAGAACATCTTTGTTCATACATTAACCAAATTCATTGCAAATCATTACACTGATTAATACCCATGACAAGTCATTAAAATCTATAATAATCAGTATGTTGAACCACAGAGCATGTGTCTATGTCATATCGATATTTTATTACTTAAGTGACTTTGAACATAATAAACTATAATATTTGCAACAAAAGAGTCGATAAGGTTATTGGATATTTGTTAACATAAAAGACTAGCTTGGTCTATGTAAACATTAAACCGAAGATAATGCTTCTCGAGTTATATAATCCAATATATTGAACAATAAGCAATTATTCGATTAATAAGAATGTAAAGCTAGTAAACACGTTTTTAAATAGTCTGGCATGCGATTGAATCCAATAACTCGACACATGTTTAAGCTTACTCTACGCTTACAGCCAGACGACAGATATGAATACGACGTAGCTAACTAGGTCACTGCATTGTTTTGTGTTATTGATTAAAAGACAATTGTGTACTGCAGTATAATTGAATTGTCGCTTTATTTAAGTACATACAAACAATATCGGATACATTTTTGAATGCAATTAAAAAAGGTCTTTGTTTAAGTTTTTCAATAAAATGGTTGAACCATTTAGTAGACATACGCTATCAAGAACTGAACATTTGTAATAACATGTTAACATAGTTTATGTAAAAATCTCAAGGAAACTTTAAATCACATAATGACGTATTTATTATCTCTTACCTAAATTTATATATAACATTTATAACAATACTGCGACTAACGGGGATGGATGATCTTGGACCATATCAAAGCATGAATGTACTCATTAATAGCCCATGATCAATCACAAAACACCAATGTGTAAAGAATACGATTCATTCAACTTGAAAACCACTGACATTCAATACCCGATTTATAAGGTACCTTAATACACTACACATTGCTTGTCACAACACATGTTGTATATAATTGGAACACAAATAATAAAATGAAGTCAACCAGTTGCCCGGGTAATATGTGATTTTCTGTCTATATGTTACGGTATGTTAATCATTTGGCGTGAGTAGGTCTTTGATATCTTTATTTTAATAAAAGATATGTTTTGGTCCCATAACTGTAACTTATATTTAGGAAAACAATTAAAACATGGTTTGATTATAATCATTATGTAACTGTCTGCGGAATCTATATGTAATGTAATGTACATATAATATATATAATAATAGAAATTATCTCATTGTACATTATTGTGTTGTTATTGTCGTGTTATTGTTGTATAAACAAACTAATTTAGGAAATAGAACCTTCGGGTAGGGTGTACATATAATATATATAATAATAGAATTTATCTCATTGTACATTATTGTGTTGTTATTGTCGTGTTATTGTTGTATAAACAAACTAATTTAGGAAATAGAACCTTCGGGTAGGGTGTAATGAAATTTGAAAATTGATTATGTAGATGTGTAATGTAATGGGTTATAATGAATATATTACTTTATGAAAAGTCAATAGAAATATTTCAGCGAGATGTAACTAACAGAAAACATAAGAATCGTGACTCGCAAAATGCATATAAACAATTAGTAAATACATTAAGCGGGGAGGACCGACATTCCGATACGTGTTCCAGGTGTGAATACACCTGTGAATACAAATTGGCTTGTCAAATTAAATAGGGGCCCGCGAGTACAGGCGGTGTAAAATCTGCAGGGATCATACATCATCTGTCTATATACGTCAAGATACACACGCTTGACGTCCATTACTTGTTGACAGGCGTGGGTCACGAATTAAGCGAATACACAACGGGATCGGTATAAATAACCCTCAAAGTAGGCAGACGGGACCTCGCTTTCTCTTAGGAATTATTCATGTTATGTTATTTACCTTGACTTTGAAATTACTATAGTACAATTTTGGTGTTAGGGAATAGAGTAAAATAAAAGAAGTATTTTAGACATCAGAGACTTGTTTTATTTTCACTAAGTACATTCAATTACGTGACACGTGTTTAACTTGCGTCGTCGATTGTCGTTTCCGTTGTATTTATCGTTGTTGTTGTTTTCGTTGTCGTTTGTACTTTTGTTGATGGCCCCAGCGGCTTCATTTCTCTCGGGACATTAAGATCTTCTATTGGCCATAATGCTCACGAGGTATTAACTATAGCAGTGTTCTCCTTGATGTCTTAGGCCTCGGAAGTATCATTCCAAATGCGTTATCTACGCACGTCAAAAAGTTGAACGGCTGCATCTACTCTATAGTGTTTAACGTCACAAGTATTGTGTCCAGTGTTGCGTCACTTGTTGTCCTTCGAAATCTTCTGGCGTTGGTCTTCTTTTAGCGATAGAACCAGGTATTCACTTTGAGAGTAAACGCCGTGATGTTCCATTCTAATTATGTTGTTTGTTTCTTCTATTCGTTGTGGAAGGCGTTGTCTCGCGAAGTCGCTCTTCTTCGGCGTTGTCTTCAAATCTCGATATTTTTATCTGCGTCGCGGTGATACAAGTATCAGTTGTTCAAAATCATGGCAAACATTTATAAATATCCCCTTAGTTATTGTTAAATATCGTCATGACAACTTACTGTGATATCTTATTCAAAAAAATAAATTCTTTACAACGAAAAAATATTAGTCAATTCCTCAAAACATACTTCGGATAAGTACATGACAGTTTGACATCTGACAAGCCATTTACTTAATATGACTTGTGTACCGCCTTAGGCATAATCATTTTACGCACGTGCAGCCAGTAAATTTTTGACAGGCGCGCGCCACTTTATTGACCTAGAGTAATGGGTAATGATAGACGTACCTGTTCATATCATGGTTTCATAAACCTCAT
The DNA here is from genome assembly GCF_020536995.1 of Dreissena polymorpha. Lineage (NCBI taxonomy): Eukaryota > Metazoa > Mollusca > Bivalvia > Myida > Dreissenidae > Dreissena > Dreissena polymorpha. The sequence goes on from NC_068363.1 coordinate 105,978,656, forward strand.
CTTTATCACTATAGTTTTGCCGTTGGGCATAGATTTATTGACATGTTTGACCTGTGCACTTGTAAAAATGCGCAAATATGACAAGGCAGACTTTAATATATATGCATTCATAATATAAGAACACGTATCGGTATACTTCAAAATTCAGGTCTTTGCTCCTAATCGAACTACTCAAATAATTCTTATGCGACATCGCATCTTCTGTCCATAGCGTAATTTGCTTCGATGGCACAGGGATAAATTCTCTAACTCATGAGGACGCTAAGGTTATCAGAACCTCGGGCTCGGTATGTCCGAACGCTGATCAGTCAGCCGTGCTGCTCATAAAATATAATTGTAACCCTTAAACAATTATATTAGAAATTTAATGCGTACATATCGTTATATTTTCACTGCGCTATACGCGTCAGATCGCATTAAATTCTTACTTAAAATTACTCAAGACCTTCAATATTACCGATATCCTACATATATTTGCATCAACACAATGACGTATATACATATTTACATAATATTTTTTTTGTGTGTCTGCCCTATTCATATTCGCAATCAACATTATTTTTCTTATTTCCTATTTTCTTTCTTTTACAATTCGGAAAACTATTTTTAAATTTTCCAATAATTTTATCTATTCGTCCTCTTTAATTTTCTTTATCATTCTTATAAACAAAACCCGCCTTATTTTCTTTATTAAAATAATAAACAAAACTGTCTTAAATAATCTTAATTCCTAAATTCTTAATTATGCCAATGTAAAATACTAGGTAAATTCTTTGAATATTTGTACCATCTCCGAGTTTTTTCTACTATATTAATAAATAAAACCACCGCCAAAGTTTCTTTATTAAAATAATAAACAAAACTATATCAGATATTATTATTTCCTTGTACGTTTTAATTAAATGGAACTTTACAAAAAATACCATCAATTTAAAATGGATTTGTGCGCAAAAAACGCACGTTCGTATACAATCTTTTTTATAATCATACACAATTTATATAAAATTCTTTAAATATTCTCAATGATTTGTTCGCCTCTAATTTCAGTATTTCTATAACTCATAAAAATAATGTAAAACTCAAATATCTCTTTTTATTCTCAATTCACCGTTATTTATAAAAATGTACCGATAAATGCAAAATTGGCATGATTTTGATATTTGTAAAATTTGTTCGTACATAATTTATTATCAACACTATTATTTTTAACATCTAACTACATTAAATTCTTTAAAACAATTCTTAAAAATTTCGTTGTCATGACGCCTTTTACTTTAATTTTCTACTTTATAAATTTTGAAATTCCCTCTCCAAGTTTGCCATAATTTTTTTAAACAACTGACCTGAATTCTTGTCGCGTTGTGGTTGTGATGTTTTCATTTTTTCGGCACGTGATCGCACTTGTGATCGTACTTCGGTCGTATCCATGGTACACGGCTCCATAAAATGTACTGTGTAGCGTAATTACACATTGTTCGTTGATATCACACAGTAATAACCAACAAAGTTCATTTCTGATTTCTTTGCGTTTTATTTCTGCTTATTAACACAACACAACGTTTCCAAAATGTTTGTCAAATACAAGATACATGCGAAGCCCGCAATGGGCCCATCCCGCGAAAGCCAGCAATAATGCAACTTGTATGTTCGGCCGTTTAAGTAAGACTGTCCATAAATATAGATATAAACAACGAAAGCTTTGATAATTGTTACGTGTACAATTCTGATTGGCTGTGTAACGTCACGTGTCTACATGTACAATTCTGATTGGCCGTCTGTTAAGTCACGTGTCTGCAACCTAAATATACGTATGCAACGGACACCTAACGAATACATACGGAAATGACCGAAGATTGACACATACGGTAAGCAAATATTCGTGTCCGGTAATTATAACCCAAGGCTAATGATTTGTTGATCCAGATGGCTGCCTATTTAAGATTGTATGAAATGTGGTACAAATTTCGATCATTATATAAATCCAACAATGCCCCAAATGTGCGTTTTGTGTGCGTTATGTACCGTTAGCTTCTGGGTGATATGTGGACGTTTTGACATGTTGGATATTCATGGATTTTAATGTTTCTGTAAACGCCGTACTAGTAAACTCTTTACCATTATCGGTAATTATCCTTATGGGACATGAATGACGACAATAAATCTCGTTTACTAACAGGTGTATTACGCTATCAGAAGACTTATCCGGCGACGGAAATGCCTCTATATATCCTGAAAATTGATCCACGAAACATATTATATATCTATTTCCGGAAAGCGTTGTTGGGTATGGTCCGCATATATCTATGGAAACGACCGAAAAATGGAATGGTGGTATTGCGGTTTCTGATGATACGGGAGATTTAATTGCTTTCAAGTTTCTAGTTTGACAGACAATACATTTCGACACGTAATCATGCAATTCTTTGAACATTTTAGGCCAATAATATTTCTCTTTTATGGTATGAAAAAGTCTTTGAGAACCACCGTGTCCATTTTCGTCATGATATTGATTAATAATTAAACCTGTCAGGTGTTTAGGTACAAAAAGCCTAAAGGTAGGTTCTTCATCGACGCTCGATATATAGTATAATATCCCATCAACCATAATGAATTTTTCATCTTCGTGTTTGTTTTGTTTCCCTAATTTTAATCTCGTTTTAATCTCAGATATGTGTGGGTCTTTTCCTTGTTCAATTTCCATGTTACAATCGTTTATTTTATCGGGTTCGATTGTCTCGTTATTTATAACCGTTTGTGGGATCGTGCTATTATCAATTACTTGTCTGTGATCGATATGCGTAGAGTCAATTACATTAATTTCGCGCGTCTGGTTTTGTCTATTTATTTCCGAACTAATCGTATACTGTTTATCGTTAATATCTAATTCTATTTCCGTTTGTTCGTCTCGGTCATTCGTTATTTTGGTGTTTGGTGGTCGGCTTAGAAAGTCGGCAATTATGTTCTTTTTACCCGATATATACTCAATTTTGCAATTGTAACCTGCTATACTTAAGGCCCATAATTGTACTTTCTTGTTTTGCATCGGAGATTCAAGAAGGAATTTTAACGGGCGATGATCCGTTTTGATAACAAATTCGGCGTTGTGTAAATAATGGTGTAATTTATTTAGACTGTAAAATATGCTGTAACATTCTTTCTCAATAGTACTATATTTACATTGCGTTGGGTTTAATCGGTGTGATAGAAAGAATATCGGTTTTTCCCCTACATAATCTCCGGTTTCATTATCCCCGCATTTTTGAGTTAAGCAAGATCCAATGCATTTATCCGAAGCATCTGTATACAGAATATAACCTTTATTCGGGTCCGGATAGGAAAGGTAAGGAATTTGCGTGAACGATTCTTTTAATTGTAAGAAACTATCTTCACATTGTTTTGACCATGTAAATGGGACATTCTTTCTCGTGAGATTAATGAGAGGCTCTACTACTTCTGAATACGACGGACAGAATCTCCTATAAAATCCCGCTGCACCTAAGATAGATCGTACATCGCGTACGCACTTTGGCCTAGGGAATTGTCGGATCGCTTCTACTTTTAACGGATCTGGCCTTATACCGTTTTCATCTATAATGAAGCCTAGGTATCTAGTCTCTCTTTGTAAGAATTGACATTTCGATAGTTTAAGCTTTAGGTTATGCTTACTGAGACTTTGCAGTACTGTATCAACGTGTGATAAATGAGATTGTAAGTCAGGTGAAAATATTAGAATATCATCCCACATGTGGCACACCATACAGAACTTTCAACAACGCACATGTATGTACATTTTGTTTTACACAGTTGACATTACCAGATATAGCCCTCATTCATGCATCACATCAGTTACCACACATACAGAGATACAGACAAATACTACTAGAACACAAACGACGTAAACTTGGTAATAGACATTAAAAAAAAAAAAAAAAAAAAAAAAAAATCATTACATCATAACAGGAAATATTTTTGGAATCTCGTTGGTTCAGAGATATACAATATCTTATCTTCGTACAGATCTCATGATTAAATTGTTGACATCATCATAATTTTTTCATATCATGAAATAAGAAAAAAATCATTTGAAAGAGTGAGTTGTGTAACGTAATGTACATATAATATATATAATAATAGAATTTATCTCATTGTACATTATTGTGTTGTTATTGTCGTGTTATTGTTGTATAAACAAACTAATTTAGGAAATAGAACCTTCGGGTAGGGTGTACATATAATATATATAATAATAGAATTTATCTCATTGTACATTATTGTGTTGTTATTGTCGTGTTATTGTTGTATAAACAAACTAATTTAGGAAATAGAACCTTCGGGTAGGGTGTAATGAAATTTGAAAATTGATTATGTAGATGTGTAATGTAATGGGTTATAATGAATATATTACTTTATGAAAAGTCAATAGAAATATTTCAGCGAGATGTAACTAACAGAAAACATAAGAATCGTGACTTGCAAAATGCATATAAACAATTAGTAAATACATTAAGCGGGCAGGACCGACATTCCGATACGTGTTCCAGGTGTGAATACACCTGTGAATACAAATTGGCTTGTCAAATTAAATAGGGGCCCGCGAGTACAGGCGGTGTAAAATCTGCAGGGATCATACATCATCTGTCTATATACGTCAAGATACACACGCTTGACGTCCATTACTTGTTGACAGGCGTGGGTCACGAATTAAGCGAATACACAACGGGATCGGTATAAATAACCCTCAAAGTAGGCAGACGGGACCTCGCTTTCTCTTAGGAATTATTCATGTTATGTTATTTACCTTGACTTTGAAATTACTATAGTACAATTTTGGTGTTAGGGAATAGAGTAAAATAAAAGAAATATTTTAGACATCAGAGACTTGTTTTATTTTCACTAAGTACATTCAATTACGTGGCATATACAAACACCAGTACAAAGTAATTTAGGTGAACAAAACAATGTGCTATCAAATGGTCTAAGGAATATTCCTAGTACAAACTTATAATATTGTCCAGATAGGTACATAGAATAAGATATATGTCCATATGAGGCAAAGACGCCACCTCATTCCTCTTTGTCTCATAACTCCACATACAAAAAAAACTTAACATTGATCTGAAAGCCATGCTGATAGAGTCACACATCAACAATAAGGTAAATATATAAAAACGATTCCCACAATAATCCGGAGAAGTGTTATTTTAGAGATAAAAATATAGGACCGTAACTTTTTAAAAAATCAACGGAGCGGAAAAAACAGAGTTTAATCTGTTTGTCATTTAGGTAGACTCACACACCAAAACTGAGGTAAGTGTCTGAACGCGTTTCGGAGAAAATTCCGAAAAACTATTATTTTAATGAAAATGCCTAATTGTATGGCCCGTAATTCGTCAAAAATCAATTGACCCGAACATAACTCAAACTTGACCTGCGAGTAATGTAGATGGACTCAAACACTAAAATTTCTGGTCATATAAGTGAAAGCATTAAGCAAACAAGTGCGGAAAACTGGTATAGAGACAGTCTTTAGATCCAAGGCCAATAACTTCGCAAAAAAATCAATTGACCGGAATGAAAAAATTGATCAGTAACTCATGCAGGTATGCTTACATACGATAAATCAGGTAAATATTTTCAAAAACTGTTGGAAAAAAATCTGGAAAAGCTTTACTTTGAAGAATATTCCAAGGTCCGTAACTTTGTCAAAAATAAATGGGCCGAAACTAAACTCAAATTTCAACTGTAAGTCATGTAGATAGACCTATACACCAACACTTATATCCATATCTGCATGCGTTTAGCAGAAACGTCGGGAAAACTATTATTTTAGAGAGATTGTCTTAATCCAAACCCCATAACTAAATGGGCCGAACCATAACTCAAATTGGATCTGCAACTTATGCAGTTAGACTCACATACAAAAATTCTGGTAAATACCACAAAGCGTTAATGAAAAAACAATTCGGAAACGGCATGCCAGACAAACGGACAGACTGACGGAAAAACGAACGGACAGACTGAAGATGTGACGGACGGACAAAACAAAGTCGACAACAAAATACAACCCTAACGGTCGTATAAACAATAATTCTGGACATATATTGTACAATGTTATATTAATTCGATTTTGATTAACATATAACATGCTTGATTTTTTCGGTACATTTAACATGTAGCTTTAAAACGCATACCGTTTTGAAATTATGACGTCATCATGTCAAGCGAAGGATCGTAAAACGTTACCACCGAATAAATTTTACTCTCATTGGCGCATGTGATTAATGTAAGACGAGCGTGCATTGCTACTTGTTTTGCTTTTAATTAATAGTGCCTCAGAATATTAATATAATTGTTCTCTAGTTTGTATCCAACCATCGAGTACAAAAATTATAATTAAATAGTGTGTTTTTTCTTGTTAATTGTCATTTATTTCAAATTGTGGTGTTATGATGTTAATCATAACATGGTGTGTTATGTGGGGACAGTGTTCCATTGGAAGGATGCTCGATCGGAAGGTCCCTCGTTTGAACTCCACTTTTAAATTGCCTTTATACAATATCCTTTATTTTTACCTTGCCTTTATCTTTACCTTCAAATTTTTCGTGCTTAGGCGTATTTTCTTTTCGAAAAATTATGGGCCAATCTTGAGAGTAGGAAGTACTTAAAACTAATTTATACAGAATGCTTATATATTGACAGTTCGGTTACTTCAGAATTATTCATTTTCCTTGTGATTTATGCTTTTGTAGTTGTCTGAAGGAGACCCTCGCCACATACCTCCCCTTAATACACGGTTCATCCTTTAAGTTGGTTTACTTGGTTGTTACAATTTATTCTAATGTATTAAATAATTAATCTCTATTATTATATGTGCAATTTGTGACACTTTTGGATTATGCATTTGGAAAATCATTTTCAAACTTAGTTCTATTATTCTAAGCTTACGGAAATTACTAATGTAAATATAAATAAAACAAACGAAACAATAACTTCACTATCACCACAGAAAAACTTAAATCAAAAAAGAGATTTCAAATATTTGTAAAATGTGTCTCCCTTCTTGTTATGTCGATGGGGACAAAAAGAGAGGCTTATGTCCATAATAATGCACATAGTTCGGTAAGGGATTCGCGTGTTGAATGTACTTTTGTATTCTCATTTGATTTAAGATTTATGGCTATACACAACTGCAACAGTGTCACGTGTCAATACACCATGAATTTTCCAACAACACACTCAAGTTGTAGAATCGGAGAGCCTAGTATCCAGTGATCGTAACATCAAAACAGGCATTTATATTTGTAAGACATAGGAGCAGTTGCTCATTCTTGGTTTTATATCACTTATTATTATTATCAATGATAGATTTAATAGTTGTATGCAATATATTCCAAGTTTGTTCAAGATTGAAAAAAGAGTTTGTACCAAATCAACACCTCATGGACAGCGGATACTCATGAATGGTAACTTTCTTAAAACGAACATTACTGACATAATTACTAACACTTTCTGTGCAGGCAATGTGCAAAATGATCAGTAACATGTTACTTTTTAACAATAATAAATTGCAAAACACCCAATTAATTGCTCTAGGAATAATGGAAACAAATTAAAGACGTTATAAATTAACGCCCTAAATGTAAATTTGGATGTTTTTGCAGAACAAAGAGCAAAAACTCAAGTGCAGATTGTCTAATTTGGTATATTATCAATGAATGCATAGCTTGTATTACACGTTGTGTGTAAGTTCAATCGCGAATTGGATGAAAAATAAAATTTAAATCAAATCCACAACCACAAGTGCTAACGTTTTGAGGATATCCGATTCATGTTTGGTGTACTCTTTTTTCAAGTAACGTAATCGATAACAAAAAACTAACACAGATCCTGCAGCTTACCTGAACAATACTCGGTTAAAATGTTACTTCCGAAAAACAAAGACAAAACACGCTCCACAAATAACCCATATGAAATGGAGAGCACAACCTTACGTTAATGTCGACTTTGCCGTTTGCTTTGCCAAAAAGGAAATATTTCAGGTATACATGGTTCATTATGGCTGAAAATCAATGATATAATTATTTTTTGCTTTTATTATTTAATATGTGCTAATTTCGTCAAGATTAAATTAAAAAGGAACTGTTAATTATATCCACGGTCTAAGTGTTGAACATTCTTGGACTGCTGGTGTATAAATCTGCTGCCCTTCATAAAAATTACGTTACCGATAAATAACCATCATCAACTGTGCAGATATCCTTCAGAGAACATTCCTTATATTTGTGATTTTAAACAAAAACAAGAAAACATGTTATACAAAGTACCGATGGCTGTGAAAGCAAAAACCTAAGTAGCACGAGGCCGTAAAGTAAATATTGACTTTTATTTTCGCACAAAAAGATGACAACATCTAGTGATGACATGATTCAATATGTTACCTTGTCATTAATAATGAGGTTTATATATAACATCCATATACACGATATAAGCAAGTTTAGCAGAGACTACATGAAAAATAAGGTTTATATACCACATCCACACGCCCGACTGTTAATCTTTTACATACAATTCGTGTTCTTGATTTTACCTATCTTAAAAATAAACAGAAAAGAACAGGTCCCATAGATTCATCCCAGGAGGCGGCAACACGAACTCTATAAGCCTAACATCTTCAACATGCACACTGTACACATCGACTCATGTTCACACTGTAAACAATATTATTCAGTCTGAACTAGAAAGGCCACTAGGAAGCCTTATCATTTTTGATAATTTAAGCCTTTTCACGGAAACGAGATACAAACGCGCATATTATTATTTCCACAAAAAAGTAAAAGCAGAGAGAGTAAACACCTTAAGAACACGGTATGCTGTGTTAATGAAAATAACAATTTCCTGTTACAACGCAGTCTCCGTTGTATTACGCATTACCGAGTATGCTTAGTTTGGATAAATACTTTCAGAAGAATAAATACAATCCTTTAAACATATATGTATAATAGTCATAACTTATTTCACAGATGTAATTTTTCACAACGGCCATCGTTCCATATACACTTATACTCTTTTTTATGCACAGTGTTCTCATTTCAATTGCTATTTGTATACTCATGCGTTTATTCTATCTAACAGGATCTTGTGAAGACGAATAACGCCATTCTTTTTCGATGAAAAAAATCGCATGTACCAATTCAACCGTTAATTTAAATATTACCATTTTGATCAGGTAAAATGAATCGAACTATGTCATTTGTTTTAAGAAATCCATTCTGCAATTTTTTACTACAGCATACTGAATTAATGAGCTCTCCACTAAAATTAATACAAACAAGGCAACAAATGGGAAATCGAAACCTCTGCGATAATACCGGTGTGACGTGAAACTCGTCAGACCATGAAAAGGGTCAGATAAAAGGAAAACACAGAGCACTGCGCATGCGCAATAGAACATAAATAAACAAAATCATATGCGTGAGAACCGTCAGATACAGGTAATATTGAGCAACGATTCTTTCCATTATTTAATTATAATTGCAACAGACACATGACAATCTATGCATAATATTTCATGTATAACTACGATTACAATTTACCTTCAATTTTACTGCAGTTATTTACTAAATGTATCGGTGCACAATGTCGCTACTACACTTCGGTGCGTTCAACTTCAACGTCTCATTTAATAATGTATTAGACTTATGCGGACACTTGTGCTGAATGTGCTTTTTATACTGAACAAAAGCAATTTCGTCGCAAGTGAGATAATTTCTTTTAAGACTGATGTCTTAACAAAATACAGGCGAAATAATTATTTTCAGATAGTTCTTTTGTAACCGACCTTAAGCCTGGCACAGGAGTTTGAAATTCTATCCATAAAGCTAATCTAATGGCTAAATAACAAAAAATATACCCCTTTATAGTATATAGACTACCATATAGGGGTATATTTTTGTAATATTAGTTATTATTAGTTTTATTGACAGAATTTCAAACTCCTGTGGGCCTAGCAACCCTGATTTGTTGATATCTTTCTTCTTAATCTGTTCAAACTGAATGGCGGTCATCATTTTTATAAGATTAAGAACACACCTAACAATAAACTTGTCATGATTTTGATATAAAGCATTCAATAAATCGTATACATGAATGATCACCAACACACTGTTAATAGTGCTCGATTGGTCATTGTCGACTCGGGTACTACTTACATGTACCCCGGGTACTCTTAAGTATACTTACATGTACCCCGGGTACGGTTAATATACTTAAACGTACCCGGGAAATTTAACGCTAAATCAGTCGTTGTCAGCTTTAAAAAAAATATTAATTATATTCACATTTATCAGTCGTTGTCAGCTTTAAAAATGTTTTAATTATATTCACATTTATGTCTTTTTTCTGTAAAATGGCCTCTATATTATGGAAAACTCATACTCAAAAAGCCTGTTGACGCAGTTTTTTTCAAGATAAGTTTGTTTAAAATAATCGGTAGCGCGTTTTACGACATCGGATTTTAGGTGGGAATACAACTTGAATACAGTCTAATATCGAACGGGTACGATAACGTTTATTTACCGTACCCGGGGTACATGTTAGTATACTTAAGAGTACCCGGGGTACATGTAAGTAGTACCTGAGCCGACAATGACCAATCGAGCATTATTAGTGAATATTTTCCAAATTATTTTCATCTACACAACATGTGTAGCAAAGTTGGCAACTGTATATTAAAAAAAATCCAAATAAAATGTAAAATTCTAGGAAATAAGGATAAGTCATAGATGAGATATTTTATAAGTTGTTTGTTAAAAGAAATTTATGGCTGTTATAACAGATAAATATATCGATTATTTATTGATCTACGTGCAGATTTCTTTGCCATGCATCATGAGAACACGTGCTAATACATGTACTTAAAATTGTGTGCTACCACGCAGGCTGATTAGATGCTAATTGTTTTTTGCTACATGAACGTCACGCAAGATAATTAGTGCATATGTTTTAGCTACTTAGTTAGTGAAATTCCGATTTTCGTGCATAGTATATAAAGGGTGTAAAAAGGGGAGAGATGAAAATGTAATTTATTTCGCCAAACAACAAATACAGCAATTAATATAAATCGCAGTTATGTAGTATTTAAATACACATTGTACATTAATTCCTTAAACCCGGGTTCAAGACTTTGAACCGCGGTTCAAAGTCTCTTAACTCTATAGTTAAGAAACGACCAATGAAACCGTGACATTTGCCTTCTAATTGTGGTTTAACCTCCGCTGATTGGTTGTCTCTGAATTATGTAGATAAGAGATTTGTATCTTTTTTAGACGCACTTTGAACTGCGGTTCAAACTCTTGAACTCCGGTTTAAGGAATAAATAGTCAACTGTTATAATGAATGTGCATTCCGCGCGTCTTAACCCCAGTTTAAGACTTTGAACCGCAGTTTAAGACTTTAAACCGCAGTTCAAAGTCTCTTAACCCTATAATTAACCAATAAAGAATTAATGTGCAAACAGCACTTTGAACTTGGGTTCAAAGTTTCCTAACTATGCAATTGACTGTTATATAATTAATGTGCATTCCGCGCCTCTTAACCACATTTTAGGACTTTGAACAGCAGTTCAAAGTCTCTTAACCCTATAGCTAAGAGATGACCAATGAAGTCGCGGTATTTACCTTCTAATTGTGGTTTAAGCCCCGCTGATAGGTTGTCTCAGATAACAGATTTGTATTTTTTTAGATACACTTTGAACCGTGGTTCAAAGTCTTGAACCTGGGTTTAAGGACTTCATGTGCAAACGGCACTTTGAACCCGGGTTCAAAGTCTCTTAACTATATAGTAAACTGTTAAACTGTGGATTAAGGAATTTATGTGCATTTCGCTTGCCATACCACTGCCTTATTAAAATGATCATTCATTAGTGAAGATATTCACCTATAGACAGTTGTGATAAAGAGATCTTTATCAAGCAAATTGTTGGTTAAGAACCTTGAAACTTTCACACATGGTAGCTACGAGCATATATGCACATGGTAGCTATGAGCATATGTGCGACCCTGCACTAATTGGAATTTTTTGGTCTGACCTCTGGGTCAAAAGTTATGGGCGTTGGGGTGGGGTCGGGTCAGAGATTTTCACTCATTTTTGTAGGTTATTTTACATTTACTTCTTCATTTCTACACCGATTTACTTCAAATTGATACTGAACCTCTCTTATTACAATACGGTCAATTTCAACTATGCCTGGCCCCATTACCAACCCTGGGGCGCCCCGCCAACAAAGACCACACCCACCCAAAATTCCCTTTTACTATAGCTTCTTCATTTCTACACAGATTCACTTGTCTTTCTCATAAAAACATTACAATTACTGCCCATAAGTATTGTCAGACCAACTCTATGTATGCAATCATGATGATGATAAAAGTAAAAGTGGTGGTAACTTGTCTTTGTAATCATATAAATGATTACATGTTTATAACTGCTTGTGAAATTTGTGAGACCAACTCTCTGTATGCAATAAAGATTATGATGAAGGTGGTAGTGGCGGTTACTTGCCGTTCTCATGAATACATTGATAATTACATCCCGTGAGATTTGTCAGACCAACTCTATGTATGCAATAATGATGATGATAAAGGTGGTAGAGGTGGTGACTGGCCTTTCTCAAGATAACATGAGTATAACTGCCTGTGAGATTTGTCAGACCAACTCTAAGCATGAAATATTGATGATGATGAAGGTGGTAGTAATGATGACTTGTCTTTCTCATAACACGAGTATAACTGCCTGTAAGGTTTGTCAGATCAACTCTATGTATGCAATAATAATGATGATAAAGGTGGTTCGTGGTGACTAACGTCTTTCTCACGATAACACGAGTATAACTTCCTGACAAAATCTCACAGTGTGATATTTGTCAGACCAACTCCAAGCATGCAATAATGATGATGAGGAGGAGGTAGTGATGGTGACTTGTCTTTCTCATGATAACATGAGTATAACTGCCCATGAGGTTTGTCAGATCAACTCTCTGTATGCAATAATGATGATGATTAAGTTGGTACATTTTTGTATAGGTGGTGACTTGCCTTTCTCATGATAACATGATTATTACATCCCGTGAGATATGTCAGACCAACTCTCTGTATGCAATAATGATTATGATAAAGGTGGTAGTGGCAGTTACTTGCCTTTCTCATGAATACATTGATAATTACAACCCGAGAGATTTGTCAGACCAATTTTATGTGTGCAATAATGATGATGATAAAGGTGGTGTACATGAAGGTGGTGACTTGTCTTTCTCTTGATTACATGATTATAAGTGCCTGCGAAATTTGTGAGACCAACTCTCTGTATGCAATAAAGATTATGATGAAGGTGGTAGTTTCGGTTACTTGCCTTTCTCATGAATACATTGATAATTACATCCCGTGAGATTTGTCAGACCAACTCTATGTATGCAATAATGATGATGATAAAGGTGGTAGTGGTGGTGACTGGCTTTTCTCATGATAACATGAGTATAACTGCCTGTGAGATTTGTCAGACCAACTCTAAGCATGCAATAATGATGATGATGAAGGTGGTAGTGATGGTGACTTGTCTTTGTCATGATAACACAAGTATATCTGCCTGTGAGGTTTGTCAGATAAACTCTCTGTATGCAATAATGATGATGATAAAGGTGGTATAGGTGGTGACTTGCCTTTCTCATGATAACATGATTATTACATCCTGTGAGATGTCAGACCAACTCTCTGTATGCAATAATGATTATGATGAAGGTGGTAGTGGCGGTTACTTTCCTTTCTCATGAATACATTGATAATTACATCCTGTGAGATTTGTCAGACTTACTCTATGTATGCAATAATGATGATGATAAAGGTGGTGTAGGTGGTGCCTTGTCTTTCTCTTGATTACATGATTATAAGAGCCTGTGAGATTTTTCAGACTAACTCTCTGTATGCAATAATGATTATGATGAAGGTGGTAGTCGCGGTTATTTGCCTTTCTCATGAATACATTGATAATTACATCCCGTGAGATTTTTCAGACCAACTCTATGTATGCAATAATGATGATGATAAAGGTTGTAGTGATGGTGACTGGCCTTTCTCATGATAACATGAGTATAACTGCCTGTGAGATTTGTCAGACCAACTCTATGTATGCAATAATGATGATGATAAAGGTGGTAGCGGTGGTGACTGGCCTTTCTCATGATAACATGAGTATAACTGCCTGTAAGATTTGTCAGAACAACTCCAAGCATGCAATAATGATTATGATGAAGATGGTAGTGATGGTGACTTGCCTTTCTCATGATAAAACGAGTATAACTGCCTGTGAGGTTTGTCAAATCAATTCTCTATATGCAATAATGATGATGATAAAGTTGGTATAGGTGGTGACTTGTCTTTCTCTTGATTGCTTGATTATAAGTGCCTATGAGATTTGTCAGACCAACTCTATGTATGCAATAATGATTATGATGAAGGTGGTAGTGCGCACTTGCCTTTCTCATGAATACATTGATAATTACATCCCGTGAGATTTGTCAGACCAACTCTATGTATGCCATAATGATGATGATAAAGGTGGTAGTGGTGGTGACTGGCCTTTCTCATGATAACATGATTATAACTGCCTGTGAGATTTGTCAGACCAACTCCAAGCATGCAATAATGATTATGATGAAGGTGGTAGTGCGCACTTGCCTTTTTTATGAATACATTGATAATTACAGCCCGTGAGATTTGTCAGACCAACTCTCTTTATATAATAATGAAGAAAAGGGGGCATATAGTGATTGGACTGTGTGTCTGTCTATCTGTCCGTCTTTCCGCCACACTTTGCGTTCAGGTTTGAAAAATGCTCAAAACTTCTATCTCCTTGAGATATAACCTTTATATTTGTTAGGCATGTGTATATAGACAAGGCCTTTCCATAAGCACACAAATTTTTACCCCTGTGACCTTGACCTTGAACTTACGATCCGCGTTTAGGTTTCGAAATCTGCGTTTAGGTTTCGAAAAAAGCTTATAACTTATATCAAGAATTTATAGGGGGAATAAGTCATCTAATAGTGACAGCTCTTGTTCTGTTTTATTTACAGGTAAACGGACGACATTATTATTAATCATTATATGTTTGGCTTATTT
Source organism: Dreissena polymorpha (assembly GCF_020536995.1). NCBI lineage: Eukaryota > Metazoa > Mollusca > Bivalvia > Myida > Dreissenidae > Dreissena > Dreissena polymorpha. The sequence goes on from NC_068363.1 coordinate 105,993,826, forward strand.
TGTTTTTCAGATAAATCAAGAGTTGTGCTTAACGTGGGACATTAAACACAAAGTAACATCTGCATGCCACCCACAAACAAACGGCCTTGATGAAAGGACCAATCAAACAATCAAAAGGTAAATTTCAAACTGTTTATCACTGAGACGTGACTGTGTTTTTGCTTATTATTCACTATAAATTTTAACCAAGCATTTGCCAATCTGTTTTGTCTTTGTGTGTAAACTGGGCCTTGCTCACCCTTAAATTTACACACCAGATTTTCCAAAATTAATCATAAAGAGAGATAGGTTCCTCCTCAATTGCTGTAATTCTAACGAAGCCTTGAAGATTTGGATTTCTACCCTGAAGACTTTAGCTGGTTCAATATCAATTCTGTACAATATGTGTAGGGAGCGTAATTATTGTCTTTAAAATTTGCATTGAAATCATTAAGTTGCATAATTTATACCAGAATAGTGTTCAATATCACTTTATGTGCTTCTGATTGGTTAAAACCTCACTAATTGTCTGATTTTTGTTAAAGGGCCTTAAGCAAATTGGTCAACAACATACAGAACGATTGGGATAAAAGGCTTGATGGGGTTCTTTTCTCAATTCGGACCAAAAAATAGTCGTCAACAAAATTCAGCCCATTCTTCCTTCTGTACGGACGGGAAGCGATGTACCCGAGTCAGTTGCAGACTGTGGCTCTTGATGTATGTAAATAAAGCATCTTTGATTACATACTTAATATGTTGCTGTCAGGAGTTTAGATGAAGATTTAATGTTTTCCATATCCTGTGTCAATTTAATTGTGTTAGTCCCACATTCTTTAACATATCCTTGTTATGGAAAGGCCTAGAGTGAAAAAGAAGGGGGCAGCATAGCACTCTCTTATTGGTTCATCCCTCCTGCCCCTCATGGTTGGTCAAAACCAAAAATACGAAACAAATGCTTAAATTTTATACATTTTTAGCTCACCTCAGCACTACGAGCACATGTTGAGCTATTTATGCCCCCGGTAGGGTGGCATATAGCATTTGAACTGTCCGTCAGTGTGTCAGTCAGTATGTCAGTCTGTCCGTCCGTCCGAAAAAAAATATTAATGTTTTCCATAACTTTTGCAATATTGAAGATAGCAACTTGATATTTGACATGCATGTGTATCTCATGAAGCTGCACATTTTGAGGGGTGAAAGGTCAAGGTCATCCTTCAAGGTCAAAGGTCAAAAAACTAAATCCAAGGGAAATAACAAGCTTTTAAGGGAGATAATTTCTATTTTATATCTTTTGGCCTGTACAGATCAATTTCACAAGAGAAGTAATATTTTTTTAAAGGATATAATAAAACCAAATTTTAAGGTCACGGTCTTCCTTAAAAGTAAAAAAAATACAATCCAAGGGAAGTAATAAGCTATACAAGGGAGATAATTTCTAAACCTGCCTAATGATATATTAAAATTTTATTTCAAAGCGGCATTGTGTTTCTGACGAATACATCTCTTGTTCAATCACCTTTTGTTTGTCGTTGGTAATGCGTCATCATAATTACCTCGTGAACCTTCCCTTTCAGGTCACATTTATTGTCCAATCTTCCTGAAACTTGGTTAAATAATGTGTCCCTATTATATTTTTACCAAGTTTGAAACTAAGTTGCCAGCTGTCAAGAATTAAGTCACTAGGTAAAATTAAAGAAAAGGTTTGTGAACTCCCTAGTTTCATGGCTAAATCGTTACGAAACTTGGTTAGAATCTTGACAATATATAGGCCGAGTTTAAATCTGGGTCAGTGAGTCCACAAACCGGGTCAACTGTTTAAATTTTACCAAAATCTTGTGACTACAATAGTGGCCACATTTATGACCCAATCTTGACAAAATATTATTTTTTAAAATACCTAGTCCAAGTCATGTGTATCCAAAGACTAGGTCACTAGGTCAAGTTTTTATTATTTGGATACCTCAAACTCAGGTGAGCAATTCAGGGCCATACTTGTTAAACAACGAGTATATTTCTTGATCACCACCTTAATTATAAGTGTTTAGAATAAGAAATTCCCTAGAAATATTTAATAATTACGTCAACTTTTATGTTGTTTGTTCAATTTATGTGCTTTTTCTTTTACAACGATATATTTCTTGTTCTGTCTACATAATAAGTTATATCTTTTTTTTAAAAATACATCAACTACACTTATGAATAAACACTCACTTTGGAAACAAACATGGAAACAGAAATTATGTTTTATGTTTTGTCAAACTAAAAGAAAAACAATTCTGAATATTGACATGTAATGGACTATTTTCTCCTTCTTAAATCAAGTACTGGTATGTTTCATTCGAAATAAAGAAGTATATTCGTTTAGAAATGTTCTTTAGAAGAGTAAAAAGACTTTTGTTTGTTACACAAATGTAATATTAATCAGCAAAAGCAAAAAAATCATGAACAATACTTGTTCCTTTTTTGGTGGATTGTTTTATGATGTGCATTTGTCTTTTTTTCATCAGGACATAATAGGTGTATTGTCCGACCCAGACATGATTGAAAAACAATCCAGTGTGCGAAAGCAACAAACAGAAACCGCAGGAAAAGTTGTACTGGACAATATGTCTAAAGCCAAAAACAAAAAAAGAAAATTTAATCAAATACATATTGGGGCTAGTGTGTTAAAGTTCAATGCTTCGAGGGCGGCGAGAAAAGCCAAAGGAAATCTTGAAAGTAATTACACTGGACCATATGTTGTAGACAATATTAATGGGAATATTGCAACACTAAAAACAATGAGTGAACAGGTTTTGAAGTCTGGAGTGTCCCTCAACAACTTAAAAATATTTGTGGAATCAGCAGTGGAATTAGCAGAAAAATGCTTAAAGCTTCAAACAGGAGTCAGCAGAGTAAATAAAATACAATGTATTTGCAGTTTTACAGAAAAGCTAAGTGTTTGTCCAGTCAGCTCCTTCATTAATGAGGCTTTAAAACTAAATCAAGGTCAAATTTACTAATAACATTTAATACTAAAAAGTAAAGATGGGCACTAAAATTTTGTGTGTACATGGTTTACCTGCATAAATAATTTGGAATTGCATATTTATTTAAATTATAGAACAACAAAGTAAATGTTGAAAATTGTTCATGATACTTCTATGTATATTGTTAAATCACTCATTTTAGGGCAATTATAATTTTTTGTTTAAAGGCAATCTTACTGAACATTTGCGGATTTTAGGTGATATTTATACTGATTTTAAGGTGATGCCATGTTTTATAGTTAACTTGAATGTACAGATATTTTTCAATTCATTGCTTTGTAACTGAATTTATGTATTTTTACCACCTTCCTGTAACTTTTAATTTAGTGTTTTGTTGGAAATTGAGATTTTTATGTTAAAAAGTATGTATTATTCAAGAAAGATTAAATCAACGACAAGTGTTGATAAGTGCACATTGATAATATTTCATTCACTATGTGTGTAGTTTCCTATCCTTCACACGAATCAGTAATCATGTAAGAAACAAAAATTTGTTTGCAGCTGGTTGTAACTGCATGTGTAATTTCTATTCAAAATGATGGTTTCAATAACATGTGATTCAATTAGAAATGCATTTCTCATTTTGACCAGTTAATTATGGATAATCAGAGGATATAAAAAAAATTTATCAATTTACATAATGAAGTATTAATAACACCATGTTATTCAGGTACAGACAACTGTAACATTTATTAATTTATATGAATCATAATTACTATATGTGCTCATGCATACATGTTGATTATTGTTGATGTCTTAATAAACTAATAGTATATTATCAATATGTGTTGTTGCTCGAAAATATGTTTTTGTAGCAAGAAGTGCTTTGGGCTCGATTAATGTGAGAACTCCACAAAATATTAATAAAATCCTTCTGTGCCTTTATTTCTGAAAACAGAAGTAGCCAGTTGGTATAACACATCTCCTAAACAAGTACAGCACAGTGAAACTTAAAGGTTCTATAAATAAATCCTAATTTTTTATAACATCTTATCCACACACAAAATATTGATGATTGTGGTGCTCAAATCGCAAAACCAACTGTTTGGCAAAAATAATGCAGATGGTTAGATTATGATAAGTGCCAGAAAAAACAAACTCTGGAGATAATAATTGATATGATAATCATTGCTTGACAGAATCACAATTGATCTAAATATTTATTTATGTGGTGATGTATTTTTCAATGAGTGCCTTAAGATTCCAAGAACATATTGACTTAAAATAAATAATACCGATTGCGGCAATGACTTATTATTTCATGTTAATGAACCGCTTTAAAAATACTTTGTAGACTTATCTACTAGGCGGTGAGGACTTTTAGACCACCTCAAAAGGTGATAAACTTCAACTATATTTTGACCTAGGTCAGTAACCGACTTAAGAATATTATGCACACATAATACTGAACTTCAGTCAAAATCCACATCCTAAGGTCATTGTTTAAAGTGAATTAACTAATTGCTTCTGCAGAACAGGATAATACATGTGCATACGACAACGCAAGATAATACTTGATTTTCGTTGTAGTTATCGCATTGAAACCTTCCTCCCGAGGTGCGCATTTAAGATTAATACCGTGTTAAGAAATGCAAACACTGACCCTTCGCTTGAATTAAAATTGCTGAAATATTTTTCTTGCAACATGAACACTACCGATAATAAAATTCTACGTTTTATTATTGCAAATATGTTTTTGTAATTATCAATAGTTAGGAAATGTGCACCTCCGCCTTGACTGTGTGTGGGACGTACTCATAGATTGTCCTGTATAACAAATAATAAATATGAGTTGTATTGTATGTTAAAAGTCAAACACCAATTAGTATAAAGGTATTAACTCTTTTATTGCCTAATGTATTTCTCTTCAAACAAATCAATTGCAATATTTTAACAAACAATGTTAACCTTTCATTTTGTGTCTTTTCAAACGAACTGTATTAAGTACTAATGTATATTTTTGCGTTTATATCAATAATTTAAGATGTGTTAATATTCCAGATTTTGTTTACAAAATTTCAAGACAGCCGATTATCTATGTAGACAAACTTCAGTACATGTTATATAATAACCGCATTAATATTCATATATACATAATTACAATTGCGAGTAAACAAAATTATGAAACTTAATAAATAATAAAAACATGTACACTAAGGATAAATTATTAACAGTAGTTAATATATATTTACAACACTTATATTAAATACATATAGTTGTACTTATCAAAACAGTTCTGCATTGATGAATACATACATAGAGTCTTAGTTGAAAAAAAAACTAACGTAACACAAATAACCCCACAATTCTGACTTTGACGCATGCGACGCTGATTAATATAATTCGTGTTATATATTTAAAAAATACTACAATAACAGTGATTTGTGATTTGTGTTCAATGTGTTATATGCTAATCGCAGAACATAACCTGTTTTATCCTTTTGAGTGTCAGAAGTGAATGACAAATAAAAAAAGTTTAACGAATTACGCTAAAAACCACATACATAATGATGATTTATCAACGCACTTATTTCGAGTTATAGGCATACAGGTTCCGTTCAATCATTCGTTATTGTGCAATTTCCCCAACCGTAACATCATCTGATTTAATATAAGGAAATATAAGAAGATAAGAAAATATACACGGTATGCAAACAAATTCTTAGTAGCATGCATAGTAAAATGAACTTAAATACATAAAAACCGACTAAAACGTTCCCGCTGTGAATATTTGACCATCAGAAATATACAATTATATGAGTTAACGCTACAAATTTGTAGCATTAAGCAACTGTAACATAACGGTATATGCTTATTGTTTATTCTTATGATAGAAATTTAAGTACAGATAAGTTTAATAATAGGGAAATATTTTAATAATATGTTTGAGTATGTAACGTTGCTGTATGTTGCGGGTATTTAGGAATTAACATAACAGATGTCAGTTCCGATGGGACATGTAATGATATTTGAAAAATTGATTATGGAAGTATGGTTTCATTTCTCAAATGTAGTTCATTTATCGGTAACACGTGTTGATTTGTATTAGTCCTTGATTAACAATTTGGCTCGTATTACTTCAAACCAATACATAACGAGTCCCATTTCAGATATGGTATATAAAGAAATTAAAATAATTGATTATATAAGTGTAATTCCAATTTCCCAAGGTACATAACAGATACAAGTTCGGATTGAATGCGTATCGGGGTTTACATAATTGATTATAGAAGTGTTAGGTGTCATATTACTAATGTGGTTTGTCCATAGAGAACATCTGGTTATATGATCGAGTATGCTTAATGAAATTATCTGCACATGGTCATCACAAACTGTAACATATGGTAGATGCATGAGCGATCCTTCCAATCAACAAGGGTTATTCGAAGGGGTGGGTTTAGTAAATCAAGGGAAAAGTACAGTCAACCAATCAAGAATGGGATAGGAAATATCTCAATTTTATGTTTATGTACCCATGAATAAAATACTGTGTGGTTGTTGTAAGAAGGAGATTTCTGCTGTTAGATTTGGAAAAAGAACTTGGAGAGTTGTCACGTCTTCTTGACGTGGTGGCCATGTTGGCCGCCGCGCTGTAAAATTGTATTTCACGAACAATAGTAAGCGTTGTGTTAGAATATATTCAACAGAAATAAATCACGATGAAAACGGAAATGAACTTTGTTTGTTACTGTGTGTTTCCCACGAACGATACATAATTACGTGACACAGTACATTTTATGGTGCCGTGACCAGAATCAACCTGAAGTGTCACTTCTTTCACGGGCCAACGGAGAAAAAAAAACGCAGATGGAAAAAACGGTCAGTGTTTTCATAAATTATGGCAAACAGGGGTTTATTTCAAATTTTATCAAGTAAAAAATAAAAAGTAAAAGGCGTCAAGACAACGAAATTTTTAAGAATTGTTTTAAAGAATTTTACGAAGTTAAGTGTTTAAAGAAATAATTAATCATGTACGAAGAAATTATGCAAGTATCAAAATCATACAGTTTTTCATTGATCAGTAGTTTTTTCTAAAATATCGGGAAATTAAGAATAAAATAAATGAATAAGAAAATATTTGAAATTTACAGAATTTTTTGAGTTATAGAAGTAATGAAATTAGAAGCGAACAAGCAATTGAGTATATTTAAATAATTTTATATAATTTTTCTATGGTTAGAATATATACTTGTATACGAACTTATGTTTTTTGCATAATATAAATACATTTGTAATTGATGGTATTTTTTTAAATTGTTGATATTTTTGCAAGTTTTCATGAAATTAGAACGTATGAGGAAATGAGAATATTTGAAGAATGTTTAATTAATTTGACATTATAGGAATACGGATATATGAGGCGTATACATTTTTATAATTAAGGATTTTTGAAGGCAGTTTAATATTTTGATATTATATTAAATGAACTTATAAGATAGAATAAAAATTAGAGAGTATCCGATTTTGACGTCATTTTATATGAGATATGAAATAGAAACCTGCACATAAATGGGAATTTAGAGACGTACAAAAAAGTAAGTATACTTGACTAATTGTATGTTGTTTTATGCATTAATAAAATAAAGAAATTAGGAGGGTAAACACATTTATAAGAGAAATAATGTTGAGTGCGAATATGAATAGGGCAGACACTTATTAAAAATTATGTAAATATGTATATACGTCATTGTGTTGATTGCAAATATATGTAGGATATCGGTAATATTGAAGGTCTTGAGTAATTTTAAGTAAGAATTAAATGCGATCTGACGCGTATAGCTCAGTTAAAATATAACAATATGTACGCATTAAATTTCTAATATAATTGTTTAAGGGTTACAATTATATTTTATGAGCACGGCTGACTGATCAGCGTTCGGACATACCGAGCCCGAGGTTCTGATAACCTTAGCGTCCTCATGAGTTGGATAATTTATCCCTGTGCCATCGAAGCAAATTACGTTATGGACAGAAGATGCGATGTCGCATAAGAATTATTTGAGTAGTTCGATTAGGAGCAAAGTTCTGAATTTTGAGGTATACCGATAAATGTTCTGGTATTATGAATGCATATATGTATAAGTCTGCCCTTTTCATAAAAGTTTACACACATTTTTAGACCAACGCGAGTATTTAAGAGTGAGCAGGGTCATATGTCGATAGAATAATTCCTAAACTATAATTATATAAAGATTTGTGCATTTAAGATACGAACGCGATATATCTGTTAAAAGTGCAATACCCTAGGTAAATAAAGTAGCGCATACCTGTCACAAAATTTACTTGTAGCACGTACGTAAAATATCGAGCTGTTATGAAATGTTTAAGGGAGTGTTGCGATAGTAATTGGTGTAATAAAGGTTGTGTTTACTAAGACTTTCTAGTAAGTTGTCATGACTGTATTTAAGAGTAACTTAAGGGGATGTTTATAAATGTTTGCCATGATTTCGAACAACTAATACTTATATCAACACAACGCAGATGAAAAATTGAGATTTGAAGACCACGCAAAAGAAGAGCGACTTCGCGAGACAACGCCTTTCACAAGGAATTGAAGAATAAACAACGTGATCAGCATGGAGCATCATTGGGTTTATTCTCAAAGTGAACACATGGTTCTATCGCTAAAAGAAGATCCATCGCCAGAAGTTTTCGAAGGACAACAAGTGACGCAACACTGGACAAAATACTTGTGACGTTAAACACTATAGAGTTAGATGCAGCCGTTCAACTGTTTGACATGCGTAGATAACGTATTCGGAATGGTACTTCCGAGGCTTAAGACATCAAAGGGAACACTGTTATAGTTAAAACCTTGTGAGAATTATGGCCAATAGAAGATCTTAATGTCCCTAGAAAAGAAGAAGACGCTGGAACCAACAACGAAAATACAACAACAACGGAAACGAAAATAGATGACGCAATATGAACAGCAGAAATAAGATCATAAACACCAAACGCACGCGTATCGCCAAGGACGACCTGACGATCGGCTTATATTAATCATCACAGCAACAGGGATAGACCCGATTCCCCCACACGACTTGAAGACGGATCGATCTTAATCTCCGCGACGGCAGTAACCGGTCCGACTTCAAGCGACTTCATTCGCCGCGAGTCGCAACTTCAATACTTCATGGACGACAACAGATGTACTGAAGACAACCGATCAACAGACGATGTGCTCCAATACATCCCGATTGACATTGACATTGTATAACAATAACTAATATATCTATTTCAGCCGAGACGCTTGTAAAGAAAAATATTATTGTTTTCCGCATATTTCCCATCAAAGATGTGTTTATATGAATTATGTTTTCAAGTACTTCGTAATTCGATAATTAAATTTCAAAGATTTTTTTGTATCATAAAATGCAAAAAAAATCAAAATAAGAGGGAGGGTTGTGTGACATAACGGTATATGCTTATTGTTTATTCTTATGATAGAAATTTAAGTACAGATACGTTTAATAATAGGGAAATATTTTAATAATAAGTTTGAGTGTGTAACGTTGCTGTATGTTGCGGGTATTTAGGAATTAACATAACAGATGCCAGTTCCGATGGGACATGTAATGAAGTTTGAAAAATTGATTATGGAAGTGTGGTTTGGTTTCATTTCCCAAATGTAGTTCATTTATCGGTAACACGTGTTGATTTGTATTAGTCCTTGATTAACAATTTGGCTCGTATTACTTCAAACCAATACATAACGAGTCCCATTTCAGATATGGTATATAATGAAATTTAAATAATTGATTATATAAGTGTAATTCCAATTTCCCAAGGTACATAACAGATACAAGTTCGGATTGAATGCGTATCGGGGTTTACATAATTGATTATAGAAGTGTTAGGTGTCATATTACTAATGTGGTTTGTCCATAGAGAACATCTGGTTATATGATCGAGTATGCTTAATGAAATTATCTGCACATGGTCATCACAAACTGTGACATATGGTAGATGCATGAGCGATCCTTCCAATCAACAAGGGTTATTCGAAGGGGTGGGTTTAGTAAATCAAGGGAAAAGTACAGTCAACCAATCAAGAATGGGATAGGAAATATCTCAATTTTATGTTTATGTACCCATGAATAAAATACTGTGTGGTTGTTGTAAGAAGGAGATTTCTGCTGTTAGATTTGGAAAAAGAACTTGGAGAGTTGTCACGTCTTCTTGACGTGGTGGCCATGTTGGCCGCCGCGCTGTAAAATTGTATTTCACGAACAATAGTGAGCGTTGTGTTAGAATATATTCAACAGAAATAAATCACGATGAAAACGGAAATGAACTTTGTTTGTTACTGTGTGTTTCCCACGAACGATACATAATTACGTGACACAACTACGAATAGCGATACCCGACAAGCCAACGCGTGACACTACAAAATCCTGTTCCAGTGTTATTGTGTTTCAAAACGGACAAAAGTTCAAGAAACTAGAAACAAACATTAAGTAAACATTTTGCACGTAGGAACACCGATAATCCGTCGTTTTTTCTAAAGCATTATAAGTTTAATGCATTTAACTTTTAAGAAATAAAATTGGTATGTCATGTGATGCGTAAGAGGTCTCTTACATATAAACTGCTTTTCATCATCCATGCTTTCCCCACAGCTCCATTATACATTGTCCGCCAACCTGCAATTACTTACTTCATACAATAACCTCCCTGTTATACCCACCTGCCTCGTACACTTACTCCCTCCTCTCCACGCCCTCCTTTTAATTATCTCACATCTGTACTTACGTCCCGTCTTCACTTCCCTCAATCTTGCATGTACTTCCCTCATGCACTTACCTCAATTATATTCTTAACTTCTTCCTGCACTTGAACCCCTCGAACGCTTACCTCATTACTGCATTACCACCATCCTAAACTTACCACCCTCAAATACTTAGTCCTTCACACACTTATCTCGCTCATACACCCCTCCTGATCTTACTTCCCTTCTCCGCATACACTTACCTTTTCCCTGCACTATTCTCCCGCCTTCATATTATCTCAATTGTACACATAACCTCATTTTTACAGTTACCTACCTTCCACGCTTTTTTCCCTATAACACTTACCTCCCTTATTCCCTTTAGTCCCTCCTTAATAGACAGTCGAAATGTTTTGCTTCTATAGTGAAACAACTTCAAAAACATATTCACTGTTATGTAATCGCCGGCACCTAGATATTGGTTGGTTCATTAAATTCGATGTTAGTTGTTACTTATTCTATTCCTTATAGTAAAACGAATTAACACAGATTACACACAGCAATTTAATTTTGAAAAACTTAATTACGTCGGAGCTATTTAAACACATGTACTTTTTGAAAAGGTCTCGTCGCTTGTGGTTAACGATTATTTAATATGATTGTTAGTGTCAGAGATATTGCAGAAATCGAATTGTATCGAGTATTCGGAAAATATGTGTTTAAAACAATGGATTTTAATACATTATATGTCCCAGAACGAATAGCGTTTGATGTTGCAACCATGTGATCCGATCTACTCCAGAGGAAGAAAAACAAATGCATTCTTGTTGAAATAAAATTATTAAAAAGTATCGGATTTTCAGCATATTGTTATGACACATTTTGAACTACAAAAATCTTTTCCTTAGTCCCTTTTTCAGAACTAACAGTTAATAGGTTATAGGAAAATGATGTTCACCTTTGTGAAGAAAGCATGGAACTTTGTATATATCCATTTAAAGGTAGGCTAAATTCAATAATATGTAATGACACGCGATTGGATAACTCTATATGCCCTCAAATGAGGCTCCAAAAGGGGGCCCATTTTATATGTTTTTATTTTTGAGTAACAGGATAGAAAAAAATAGTTTCGTGGACATCGATACTTCTTTTTTGAAGTAAATTAAATCTTGTAAATTGACAGTCAACCAACGAACATAATGAACATGGTACATTTCAAACATCTATGGTACCATCTATCCCAGGCATTCTACATACATCTCGTAATTAGCCACCCATTGAGATTTCGTAAACTGTAAAAACAGTATTTCAAGCTCAATTGTTTTATTCTAGTACGCAAATTGAGGGTTGATATCTTCATTATGCATCGTACCAGCTAATAATCTAATTTTTAAGCACTATCTCTGGCTCTTTCGGAATACTCTTCATTAGCTTTACACTTCAATACACTTCAACACCGTTATTTCGAAGTCGTCGGGACCGTTAAAAAAACTTCGGATTAACGATAATTCGAAATAAACATTTGACAGAAGACTTCTTTGATTCTGTAAAAAATGAAACGTTGTGGAATTCACATGGTTCGGTTACACGCTTACTGAAAAGCGTAAACTAGTCAAATAGCAATAGATTTCCACTTGTAACAAATGGAGGAATAAAACGATTATTTTTCTTGTTTTTATTTTTGTCTTTTTACAGAACATATAAACTATAATGAATAGCACAAATTATCAGACATACATACATATTAATACATTTTCGAAAATTAATTAACATTTTTAACTAATACGCGATGTCTCTCTGAACACCGGCGTTCGCGCAGACGAAAAAGGTGTAATTATCGGCTTTTGACGAGCCACGACAAAGGTGTGAAATTACGCTTAATATTTTGCAGTTTTGCCTTCGGATTAAAGATTGTTAATAAGTTGCGAATTATAGTGTTGGGACCGACTGAATCACTTCGAATTAACGATTTCTTCGTTTTAACGAAGTTCGGATTTACAATGAAATTTTACATTAAACAAAGAAGAACCAATATCGGGACCCGAAAAATACTTCGAAATAACGGTGACTTCGGATTATCGGTGTTCGAAATAACGGTGTTGAAGTGTATATAAAGAGCAGCTCCTTGGTGGGCTCACTGACCACGTGAATTACTAGCACCTTTCTGTATGTCGTCAGCTCTACCAGCCGTGGCAATTCAAGCTGTGTTTATTGCTGTTATCCAACCACTATCATATAACCATTCACCGAGGACTTACAAAAATGTCATCTCGATGTGAAGTCCACCCATCATTATAACATACTTTCTCTCACCGTATTCCTCTGGCCATAACCACTGAATCTGTTTTGAAATATCATACAGTGGCTCATCTACAGTTAATACAGGGGTCTGAAGAGGATTATTGTACTGCGTCGCCTGTTTTTATAACATCCATGCCATGCTTTATCATAGCAAATGAGTGAGCATTGTCACGAAAAATAGGTTACAAAGCTGTTATTGCCGGGACTGGTGGACCTTCTAAACATTAACTTGCAAAATAAGACGACCACGAAATAACTGGAGTTTGACGTTACTATTTATGCTGTACAACTCATTGACATGGTTTACCCACTCATACTGTGATTGGTCAGACTCAATTTGTAAGGTAGGTGAAAGTGAACAACCTTGGATAACTGGTGGAGTATATGGCTGTGACTCACTGCAACAGGTGATAGTTCTGTATAATGTTCCGGCAATTCTTTGATTACCTTTGATTTCACAATACTTTCATTTCACAAATAATTCTGTACAATCTGATTTTCACTCTGCACTTATGAATGGTCTTGAGTAAGGGATATTTTGCAGCTCCTTGGAAAAATTCCTTTGCTAATGCCGATGTTGGATTGTGGTCGGTATTATCCAAATTACCTGTTATAAAGCCATTCTCTTGAACAACAGGGGGACACACCACTCCGCTATATTTGTACATGGATATAACTGCATTGGCTACAGACTAAGATACATTTAACACACGGTCATAGGATACGGAAAGTCCTTTTTGCAACAATACGTCTGCACGCTCTTTCCGTCTGGTTTTATTGTGTACTGTAAGGTCCATTTATTAGGGCAACATTGTCTCTCTATCTGAAGGATGCCGCGTACGAACATTTTTGAATCTTTCTTCACACGTTTTACAGTATTAAAAACCAGGAGCTGTCTCATTGAAGAAGCAATATCTTTAAGGTTATATTCTGGTCCAGTCTCATGACAAATATCTGTCCCAGAGAGTATCATTCCAACTAGCAAATTTGAAGATTTGGGCAGATATTGATACGGGGCATCAATCAAAGAGCCTTTGAAATCATGCTTTTTGCTAAAGATGTCTTTTCGTACAATACTTGCAGCTCGTAATAAGGTGACAGCTTCATTCTCGTGATTTATATTTCTTGCACGACGTAAGGCATCACCAATGTCTGTCTTAATTGACAATACAACCTCATATTTACTCTTGGCTTCTAATGATGGAATCGTTCGCAATATTTTCTCTTTCAAGTTAGTATTATTAATTTGTTTTGGTACAGTACCACCCAGACTTTAAATGCGGTCATGGTATAATTTCACCAGATTTGAAAGTTTAAATATATTATTTTTGTGTAAACGGAAACATTTTGAAACCGTTCAATGTAATCTAAAAGTTTTGTAAAAGCATTGTCCGTATGTGAGGTTCCAAGCACATTTTGTGCAGATTCAAATTGTGTTCGATTTTATAATGCCGTTAAACAGTTTTTGTGATACACTGCGTCCAAGTCTGCTATATTACCACATGCTAACTTCATAAGTAGCTTCGAATCGGTAAGGTCATGGGCAATTTTACGATTTTTTGCATCTAATGATCATGTTTCGACCCTATGATAATCTCAAAATATATCACAGAGGTAGCATGCCAATACAGGAGCTGAGTTATATTATGAACTTTAACTAGCTGTTTTCGATGTGCTATATATCTACTTTTTCGAAACTGGACTCATATTTGACAACTGATCACAAGTTTGAAGCTTTCTTTTCTTCAAAGCCCTTTAAACCTTCTGACTGTTGCATGCGTATGCTGCATGACAATTTTTATGCCACTTTGCTTTATTTATAACTAAATTATTCTCAATGCCATCACGGTTATCCATTCTGACGTTCGTTTGTCTTTAACTGGCAAAAGAAACAAAACTTTCATTCAGTAGGCGCCTTTTCCTTGGGTACCTCTGAAGGTCCAGACAAAATTACAAGTGTGACCGTTTTAGCCATGGTTGGTATAAATGTTAGTAATATCAGATAGACTACAGCCATATTGTTAGTAAGCCCCACAGCAAGCGTGCCAGGTTAGATATTCTGTTAGATACGTAATTTCTTTAGATTTATAATTCTACTGTACATAATGTCTAGAACCCAATGATAAAGCTTAACCTTCGTTTTAAACTATTTTTTCATTTGCATATAGGTACCAAAATAACAAATAAAACTGCTATACATTTTTTATAAATTTATTTATAACATGGCCAGTTCTTGCATCAAATTTACTTAAGGCGTCTAACCTTAAAATAAAATAAATGCTAATCAATACATATAGATGCAACTTGAGAGTGTGCAAAATTGTCATTACATCTATAGCCTAGTTAGCAAGTAATTGATTATTTTTCAAACGGTACCGCTTTTAAAACCGAAAGTAGGATTTCTATACGTATACGTCCATTTCGACAAACGCGATTGTTTTAAGTATTTAAGGGCAAAAAGACTGATTTCTACCTTGTAACCACCAGATATATTCTAATTGGCATAGATACAATTAAAACTATAGCCTAGTCAGCAAGTACTGTATTATTTTTTTTTTAACTGTACCGCTTTTAAAACCGAAAGTAGGATTTCTATACGTATAGGTCCATTTGGACAAACGCGATTATTTTTAAGTATTAAAGCTAAACAAAGGCGGATTTCTACCTTGTAACCACCAGATATATTATAATTGGCATAGTTAAACTTAAATCTAAAGCCTAGTTGGCAAGTATTTTATTATTTTTCAAACGGTACCGCTTTTAAAACCGAAAGTAGGATTTCTATACGTATCAACCATTTTGACAAACGCGATTATTTTTTAATTTCAACGCGTAAAAAAAGCCTACTTTAACATTGAATGTACATGCATAACTGGTCTCTACTTGCGAGATCTTAAATAAAGTTCTATTTACAAATAATAATGATTTTCAAATCCTATAATCATGGCCAATATATCACCAAGATTTATTATTTAATTCCCAAACTTCATTAATGGTATTATTACTTCATTAAATTCCCAAACTTCATTTATGTTATTATTATTTCTACCATTCAAATATGGTCTTTATAGAACCCTTAATATTTTATTTACATTATATGCTGTTACGTTACACAAATTTTATTTAACATTATATGCTCTTACGTTGCATGATTATCATGCGATGCATCAATGAATATCCATACAATTTCAACAGTTAACACACCTCTCATTCATAATATTGCATTATTTTAACATTAAAATCATTTTAACACAATAAGTGTTACATATAGAAATTTCAGGAAAATCTCTATCTCTTGAAATTGGTTCAAAAGTAGGTTCCAGGACAGATAGAGCGTGTCCTCACGTCTTATTTTATAAGGGTATATTAAATAAGCTTCATACAAATTATGGTGCTTTCTTCAGGAAGTTGAACATCTTTGGTATTTTTTGTGCTATAACCTCAACGCTATTAAGTTATCGTTGGTACAAGCATTGTCACTTTACCCAAGTGCCTACCTCAGGTGATGTGTTTGATCCATATCAGATGCACACAGATTTTCAGAGATTCTGGTTTTGGTATTGCGATGAGAATGTTGGCTCTGTCTTGAACGGATGCGCATCTGATGACTCTATCTTTTGCATTTTACCAACGGTCCGGAAGCAAACACATCATATCTCTCTATCCAATTCTGACCCACCGAAACAGGGAAAAAACGACAGGGACATCTCGTCGCGAAAACTAAGAAAAAAAAATGATACCTGATATGGGTAATGTGTCTGACCTTGGCGGAGAGACTGCTGTCACCAAGCGCCGTGCACCATAGTAACTTTCAAATTTTTTTATCATCGTATCACGTTTCTTACAATGCAGACATAATTTAATTTACTTTAAATTTTAATAAACTTTCCAACTGCAAATAATGATATTATTACAAATGTATACACTTGACCCATATATACAAAGTGAGGAAGGAGTTAAACCTACTGTTCTACAATATTATCGAGGGCCTTTCCTTTGGGATAGCATTAACATTTTATGATTGTGACCGACATACATTAATGAAACTGATGTCATTTGCAAAATTTACAGTACAGAACGCAAGACAAAATAATTATTTTAATTTTTTGTCATAATACAAAAAATATTAAAGATGTCTTACACGGTAAAGGATATGAATTACGCTAGGAATAAGTCCTTTCCGGCAAAATGTTATTTGTTAGCTAAGTTATAAAAAGTTTGTCGTATTAATATATATTTTAGTTTTGTTAAAAGTGAATGAAATCTTACGCAATACATACTTGTGACAGGTCTTTTCCTAAACAATTGACTCTTCTAAAACGTTAGTCAAGAACAGTATTAAAATTAAATAAGTATAGAGTGCAGTATTTTAAAGTACTGACATGAATTAAATAAATACACATATGTCTTATGACATCAGGGCATATCCTCACTCCGGGGGAAAATGACCCAGGCCCTTCCAGCCAAGAATTTTAACGAGGTCAACGGAGGACGTTTTTTTATACAACATAACAAATAAAGATATATTCATTAAAATAAGATCTTGTGTTGACAGTATACACAAATTGTGTTTCAATACCATCTTGATATTATTTTCTTATGAAACAATCTCAAAATTTTAATGCAAATTATTTATTTATAAGAGATGTATTTTTATTATTTGATGGGGAAATCATATATTTACCTTTATTAAATAAACTATAACCAGTTCAAGGCAATAACCTTAAGCGACATTGTTGATTATTTATGCAGCCCCGTAAGCTCACTTTGTAGAGCACTCGCCTTGACAGCAAGAGTTTCTCGGACACATAACACCACCTGGCGACATTTACGATGTATTATTAGATGTAATCCAGATAAAGACATTAAGACCATCAAATACAAAATAATCAGATTGTCATAACTCACAATATGTACATGCTATTCTAATGCACGTTAAATATATAAACAAATACAATAGTACATTGTGTTGTTCTTCAAACGGTCCGGCTTCAAAACTGGTTTTACATTTTTCGGTCCGGAAGTTTAAAGTGTTAAACGTTGCATTTATGTCGATATTTATAAAGAATTATTGACAGAACACTGAAACAAAGCTTTGCAAATTTAACACTTTGATTTTTTAATTGTTTCTTTCGGTTTAAATGTTTAACGTTTTCAACAAATATTGCAACTCCTATTCAATGGAATTAAGATGTCCAATGGGATTAAGGGATGACAAAGGTCGAGGCACCGTAGAATAGTGAAGAGCTTTGGCAAATTGCAGGCGTGATGTTTTTGTAACACTTTTAATGCGTAGTAAGAAACCAAGGCAATTGAAAAGTATGTATCACGTGTACAAATATAGATATTTTCATTCAACAGGCTGAACGCGTATATCACTATTTACGACAAAGAAATAATAATTTATAGACTTAATCTATGAGGTAGGCATACTGCTTTTGTTCAAAAGGCAAACATCTAGTGTTTTATGTTCCATCAATGAAACGAGCAAAGTATAAAAACTGTAGTTGAAAACAAGTGGGAATGTTCATTCAACAGGCTGTTTGCGTATGTTTACAGTATGTGGAACCTATGAGCGTATTATTTCATAGATACACTTTTTCATCGATGCACTATTGTGTTGATGCGCTATTCCGTCGATGCACGATTTTAGTGAAACATCATTGGCTCGCTGAATTTTTTATGTTCATTGGCGCTCTACTTCATATATGTTTGTGTCATTGTGTGTTTCTGAGCAGGAGACAACAAGTTCATTCAAAATATGACACAAGCAGCGTGTTGATAAGAGTGGTTTCAACGGCATTGCCATTTAGTCATTAAAGACAATGTGCTGAACATGTTTCATAATAAGGCATAAAATATTCACACTAGCTGTTACTTTTTCATATTGCGTTCCTTGCGTCGAATGTAAACGCGCGTCCGTTAATCAATGGCACCACATGTAATTTCAGATGAATCAATAAACGAGCCAATGATACTGAAATGGCGCTATTGTTGCAAAAAAATATCCATAGCTCTAGAAGTTGAGCACGTTTTGTATGTGTTTACAAAATAATTTGCATTACATTAAAGATCACGCAATATTGTTTGTTTCACACACGCACAGGCACATACAAACACAACCATTTTGAAGACGTGGGGACTTTGTTGTGTCATGGCGGAATTTGAATGGGCTAATCGAGGTGATTTTGTCTTTAATAAAAAGAGAAATTTTTCAACCAAATATATCAAACATCAAACAGTTGCGTTCAACGTGTGCACGCTGTACCAGTAATAGCAATATTATATTATGGTCGAAATACTTAATATATGTTTGCAATTTCCTAAACGATGTTAAGCCGCTGCAAAGATGTGCCGCTTGAAACAGGACCTGAGTCTTCTTAAATGATACAAGAAAAAACACCATGCAGCGTATCTAGTAAAGACATTTATAAAACAAAAACACGCACGTGTCACATCTGTGCCCCGTGCAGGATGACCAAGACAATGCCAATGTTATAGGCGCAGTAAATTATAAAGTTCATGTGACCTATCATAAGCAACAACAACTTATGATAAATACTACAAATATCATAAGTGCCATGCATTTCTATAAACTTAATTATAGGGCGAAACTCATAACTTAGATATTATTTTCCAATTTAACGATGTGAACATAAAATGTGAAGATGAAGTTGTTCTTCTTGGTGTTACCTTAGATTTTAATCTTAGTTTTAACTCTCACATAAGTAACATCTGTAGAAAGGCATCAAGGCAACTAAATGTAATGAAGCGAATTGGCCATTATGTTAATAAGGTTTGTAAAATTACAATGTATCAATCTTTTATTTTATCAAACTTTAATTATTTCCCACTTACCTGGCACTTTACAAATGAAACAAATACAACGAAAATGGAAAATGTTCAAGAAAAAGCACAAAGATTCATTCACGGTGATTTTACTTCAGATGTTCACAAGGTCTGGTCTTCCATTCCTTAAAATAAGGCGCTTAAGAAAAAATTGCAAAAGATTTTTTTAAATTTATAATAAGGATGGACCCTCTTATTTACATGATTTTGTTGAAATTAAAAAAAACATTCTTATATTTTTAGGTATTCAGATACAGTTAGGCTGCCTAAGCCAAGAACAACCAGGTATGGTATAAACTCTTTCAGATACACAGCTGCAAAACTCTGGAATAATTTACCAAATCACTTTATACAAATTTCATCCTTCAACTCCTTTGAATCCATGCTTGGGTACTTGGTACTGGAATGGATAAGTTTGCTCTTGTCCATCTTGCATAAATTACTAAATATATTTTAAATTTTACAATTTGTAGCCTGTGACACTGAAATGGTTTAAATCAAATCTCAAGTCCTTGTGTTTGTTATTGTCTCTTCTTAGATATGTTTCCCTGCATGAACTCCACTCTTTGCCTTGGTTTGTAAACTTAAGTGTTTATGCTCCCTGTTGTGCTACCTTATGTCTACCCTTATGTTTTGATTCTTATATGTTTAACATATGTGTGTACATGCAAGCATGTTAATTAATCAGATTCCCTATCTTATAAAGACTATTAAGGTTAGTTTGAGCCGTATATTGTGTAAAAAGTCATAGAGTTCTTAGTATTAATGTTTTATTTTTACTCTTAAAATTTAACAACATCGTTTAACCTGTGATTTTTCTTAATGATATTACATAGCTTTTGAATTTTATGTTCTATGTTATTGTTTTGGCTGCTATCTTATGTTTTAGCTTGCTTAATATATGTTCCTATATGTACTTGGGGGTCTTGTTCTGTTCAATGTTTTTTTTATTTTCCTTGGTTTTCCTTTTTGTACTGCTTTTCATTTTAATGTTTTACCTTTTATGTTTGTATGCTTTGTACAATATTCATTTATTCAAAACTAAGCTCTGTAGTATTAAATTTGTCTGATATTTTAAGTACATGTAAAGGCTAGTCTTTTATAGTAATATTAAGTTACCAATAGTCTTTTAAAGCAATATTTAATTCATACTCATATTCTCTGTTGTTCTCAACTACAGGATTGTTATAACTATGTTTCATTATATGTGTTATATATCATGTTTGTTACCATGCCATGTAATGTGTAAATCGGCTTTAAAGCTCTTCAGAGCTTGTGTTATCATGTTTAAAATACCCGATTTTATAAATAAATATGACTTGACGTGTTCGTTTTACTGTATTAAAAAGGTCCATACGATGTGTTGGTGAGTTTGAAGTTATAAAGGTTTTTATTGATAGAGTTATGTTTTATTTCTATATTAAAATATTGCTATGTACATGTATTTTTACTTTGTTTAACAACAAGGTAATAAAGTTTTAATGACTTGTGTCTTTTAGTAAAATAAGCGTTTAGAAATGAGAATAAAACTTCATCCGTCAAGCAGATGTAGCATGTTTTGATTATATAAAACTATCCTACTAAAAAAATGATACATGAAATATAACGTAAAAGATATTAGGAAGTCTTTTTTAAATGTTTAAACTTGTGTACTTGAAAAACCAGTTTGGTGCAATACCTGATATAATAGATAGAGCATTGTTCTGAAACAGGTAAAATCATTGAATACCTGTTTAAAATTTCAACACCTCATACATGATTACCGGTAAGGTCCTCTCGTCTCCAAAATGACTGTGGTTGTATGTTTCTGATTCTAGATTGATTAATCTTTGCAGAATCGCAGTACTACGCCCGATTTTTAAAACAGCACGTTATCTGGTGAAAGAACAACACACATTAAAACATACTCATACATATTCAAGATTTCTAAAACATTGCCGAAAACACTAGTTAAAACATACTCATGCATATTCTAGATTTCTGAAACATTTCGATAAGCTTTCGATCCTTTTCGCCACCTGAGTTGGTATGTTTATGGAAAGTCGAGTGGTATCCCCTCTAAATCACAATATGTAGTAAATCTCAAACGTTTGTTCGAACGTGTATAATTTTATTCATAAACAAAAAGCTAAAATATATATGACCAATGTTAGGAGTCGGTATTTCTTTTTTTTTCGGGATAAATCATTTTCCCTTTGAAATAAATATACATGTTGGCTACCAATGCGTCAGTCTATTTTTCTAAGAAAAACAATATTTCGAAATCAATGTACAAAGATCCAAATGACAACAAATATGTTGTCTGTTTTGAAAACGTAGTGCCACATAAGATGGATTGCAAAACATAAACCACAACGTTGAATAAAACCACAACAGTAATTCGTCTGACGTAGATGGGGGTTTTATATTTAATTCCGAATAGAGGCCCATTCAATAAACCAATGCAATGTAGGGGCCAGAACACATGCAACCCTACTCCTCCATCATATCGCGATTTCCCCTTAAAAACTTTTAGTATGAATTTGTACAGAATATGCACTTGACATATGATCGTACGTTACAGTTAACATTTCATTGAAAATTACGCATTAAAGCATTTAATTATAATCTTGATGACACGGGAACAAGTTTTGTCCCAAAATCTAGTATCTGCAATTCATATCTTACGTGCACAAAAATAATTTGCTTAATGACAATATATATATTGATTTTGTTTTAGTATAAAGCATACACTCTCGGTACAGGTTCAATATGAAATCAAAATAACTGAACAATATAAAAGTCACCTTACTATAAAACGTGTAAATTGTTTTTGTAAATGTTTCAATATTAATAAAACAACCGAAACAAGTGCACGGCGATACAAATATGAATCGCGATATAAGAAAACTGAATTAAACGCATGTGGGTATGGTGTCGCCACTTTACGCACATGTATTAAACCTCCTTTTTACAGAGCATGACTTATATTCCATTTTGCTAAATGTATGGTGTTGGTTTCGTTAGGGGATTTCTGTCTGAATTTTAATTGTGGTAAGATTATGCGACGTTTGCAAACCTTTTGTAAAAAGGCATTGATTGATGATAATAATTTGCAAGTTAACGTCAAGCCGAACATCACGTCAAAATGTATGGGTAATATTGCGTAAGATGGATTTAATATAAATAATGTGCAAATGTTTTGAAGTAAACAGTTCGTCATTCACTCAGATAGAGGATGTTTCATATCGCGACTGTGGTAATTATCATTCACATTTATTGTTAATGTTAAATAAACACAATATGTTTGTTCAATCAGTGTTAAACAGTGCACTTGCTATTTCCAAATCGGCGATTTAAACACGTTCACTGGTGTAGTGTCGTTGCTCTTTGTAATTTGAGGTAGTTAAAGATATTTTGTGTTTGTTTGTTTCCGGCCAGCTGAATTTCCGCAAACACTCCAGATCGATATGGTAGAAATCAGTAATCATAGGTTCGCTTTACTATGCATGATTTGTTGAATGTTTTGTTGATCGTTTTTGTTGAATAATTTGCAGATCGTGTTTGTTGAATGTTTCATAGGTCGTGTTTTATGAACGTTTTGTAGATCGTGTTTGTTGAATGTTTTGTAGATAGTGCGTGTTTAATGTTTCCTAGATCGTGTTTGTTGAATGTTTTATAGATCGTTTTTGTTGGATGTTTTTCAGATCGTGTTTGTTAAATGTTTCATAGGTCGTGTTTTATGAACGTTTTGTAGATCGTGTTTGTTGAATGTTTTGTAGATAGAGCTTGTTTAATGTTTCGTAGATCGTGTTTGTTGAATGTTTTATAGATCGTTTCTGTTGGATGTTTTTCAGATCGTGTTTGTTAAATGTTTCATAGGTCGTGTTTTATGCACGTTTTGTAGATCTTGTTTGTTGAATGTTTTGTAGAAAGTGCATGTTTAATGTTTTTTAAATCGTGTTTGTTGAATGTTTCATAGATCATGTTTGTCGAATGTTTTGTAAATCGTGTTTGTTGAATGTTTTGTAGATCTTGTTATTTTAAATGGTGTGTAAGTTGTGTTTGATGAATGTTTTGTATTTCGAGTTTGTTGAATGTTTTGTAGATCGTGTTTGTTAAATGTTTTGTAGATCGTGTTTGTTGAATGGTGTGTAAGTTTTGTTTGTTGAATGTTTTTTAATTAGAGTATGGTGAATGTTTTATAGATTTATTGTATTTATTGAATGTTTTGTAGATCATGTTTGTTGAATGTTTTGCAGATCGTGTTTGTTGAATGTTTTGTAGATCTTGTTTGTTGAATGTTTTGTAGATCTTGTTTGTTGAATGTTTTGTAGATTTTGTTTGTTGAATGTTTTGTAGATCGTGTTTATTAAATGTTTTAAGATCGTGTTTGTTGAATGTTTTGTAGATCGTGTTCGTTTAATGTTTTGTAGATCGTGTTTGTTGAATTTGTATAGCTCATGTTTGTTGAATGTTTGGTAGATCTTGCTGACGTTGACTGTGATCTGCGGCAGCCATGGAATGGGATGGTTCTCAAGAGACGGAGTCTGCGTGGCGTCAGCGCCATGCACCTGTCATCCTAATGAGGTCCTGTGCCGTGGCCTCCAGCTACGTGCCATGCCAACCTTCATCCCGAGGGACGTCTCAAATGAGTCCGAGGCTGGCGGGCATATGTCTAATGCCTTCTTCCAGATGTACTCCAACAATATTGAGGTCATTAATGACCGCGCCTTCTGCAACCTGACGTTTGCGCTGTCCACCAGTGTTCATTTTTCTGCAATCCAACGCCATCTCATCCATGGCAGACAACGCCTTCGACTGTATTCAGAACAACGTCCACTACCTCGTTCTTCAAAATAATCGACTGACTGCACTCCCAGCAGCGATGCTGAAGCTAACGAATTTGAAAGAACTGTATTTGAAAACAATCCCCTAGTGCGATTAAACCCGTCGGTAATGAAGCAACTGGGGCCGACATTGACCAATCTTCATCTGGACTTGGACCGTTTTTCAAAATGGCCTTCTGAACTTAGCCATTTGCGTGTGTTGTGGTCTCTCGAAGCCAACAATATAACTTTCCCTTCCATCCCAGAAGATGGTTTTCCTGGGTTTCCTTCGTCGCTTAAAGGCCTCCGGTTCCACAACTCACGGCTGACATCCCTGCCTCGAAGTTTATGTCGAATTTCTCTCCTGCTTCTTGCACAGGTAGAGGTTTTGGAACCAATTGATCTCAAGGACATCGTACCGTGTGTGAGGAAAGTTCAGATTACCATGAATGAGTCAAACGGTCTCCTGGAGTATTTCATAGAGACTCGGAACGCGACAAAATCTAACTGACCTTGTATCACAACGTACGGGGTTAGCAAAAAGCCGCGTAACTCATAATAAGAGCGCGAATTAATTTCACAAATATGGAAAATATTCAGACCCGCGCGTTCTTCGAACCAACATGTGTATGTTAATACAGGGTTTAACCGTACACGGGCATTTAACTCGTGTTCATAAACTTTATCTAGATGAATGTGATCGTGCTAAAAACAAATTCTTAGATAAACAATGATACAAATTCATTTTTCCAAAGTTTTCGTTTGTTTTTATATAACATTTTTATGAGATGGTACACAATTTATTTTAAGGAACAATCGCCAGTTTGAAGCCGGAAAAAAATATCGATGTACCCTCGTTGAGGTATAACTTTTTAAAATTATTTTAATACAACAAACGGGTCCGTTTTTCTTACTAAAAGACAAAATTTTCAAAACACTGACGTTTTGCTTGAATTAATATTGCTGTAACATTTACACTACTAATACTGAAATGCTACGTTTTAAACATTGCAAACAAAGTTTATAAAATAAACCATAATTAGGCAGTTATCATACCTCGTTGGTTGTGTGCTGTACGTAATCTAAGAATGTCCCGTATTATAAATATGAGTTGTATTAAATGTTACAAGTCAAACACCGATGACTATATACTTATTACATCATTATGTAAAATGTCCCTACAATTGTTTGTTATTTTTATAGTTATGCGTGTATTATTGGCCACGAATATTTCCAATAAATCCATTGCCATATTTAAACAAAAACATGTCAACATGTTAGAGTGTGCAGTTTGATACGAACCGTATAATTAACCCGTGAATACGTTTGCGTTAATTTTAGTGATTCAAGATCTTAAATTTAAAGATTATGTACAGAATTTCAAAAAGTCCAAAGGCCCGCGTAAACAAACATGCACGTGTCATTTAATTACACCATTAATATACGTATACGAGTATACATAATTATCACAAGAAGTATATTATGAGGACAAGTGGTTACTGAACATTATAAATAATAAATACATAAATACACTTACATATTAACCATACTTATATTACAGAGAAATAGTCCAACTGATCAAAATAGTGTTGCATTAATGAATACATGCATTGATTCCTCACACAAAACCTTCCGTAGAGTAAACAATGAGTATTGCAAACAAATACTGACGATACAGTAGACGATGAGTGGTAGGACTCCAATCAAACATTGTGGTTACCTTAACCCATTGATGCCTAGTTGACTCTCCCATTATTCTAATTGGATCAATTTATTTCCAAAATTAGGGATGTCTAGTATATTTATTTCTATATTTAGAATATTTCTTACAGAAATTCCTTTTAGCAAACAGCGCAGACCCAGATGAGACGCCGCATCATTTTGTTTTTGTTGGTTTTGTTTTTGTGATGTTGCGGCGTAACACGGTTTTGTGATGTTGCGGTATAACACGGTTTTGTGTCGTCGTTGTGTAACATGGTTTTGTGACGTTGCCGTGTTACATGGTTTTTTGACGTCGAGTTGTAACATGGTTTTGTGACGTCGCGGTGTTACATGGCTTTTTGACGTGGCGGTGTTACATGGTTTTGTGTCATGGCTGTGTAACATGGTTTTGTGACGTCGCGGTTTAACATGTTTTTTGACGTCGCGGTGTAACATGGTTTTGCGACGTCGCGGTGTAACTTGGTTTTATGACGTCGCGCTGTAACATGGTATTGTGACGTTGCAGTGTAACATGATGTTGTGACGTTGCGGTTTTACATGGTTTTGTGACATCGCTTTTTAACTTGCTTGTGTATCGACGCTGTAACTTGGATGTAAAACGGCTTAATGTGTTTTATCTGTTACATCCTGGTGTCGATTTGTTTGGTAAAGTCTCTTTGTCATATTTTTGTGTCGCTTGGTTGAATATCGGTGCGATGTCGCTTGGCTGTGTAATGTTGTGATGTCGCTTTGTTGTGCTAGGTACGATGTCGCTTGGTTTTGTATTGTGTGATGTCACTGGGTTGTGTAATGGTGTGATGTCTCTTGGTTGTGTATTGGTGCAATGTCGCCTGGTTGTGTAATGGTGAGATGTCGCTTGGTTGTGTATTGGTGCGATGTCGCTTAGTTGTGCATTAATGCAATGTCGCTTGGTTGTGTAATGGTGAGATATGTATTGGTTGTGTATGGTGCGATGTCCCTCGGTTGTGCATTGGTGCGATGTCGCTTGGTTGTGTAATGGTGCGGTGTCGCCTGGTTGTGTAATGGTGTGATGTCCCTGGGTTGTGTATTGGTGCGATGTCGCGAGGCTGTGCTATGGTGTGATGTCGCTTGGTTATGTAATAATGCGATGTTGCGAGGTTGTGTAAGGGTGCAATCTCACGAGGTTGTGTAATGGTGCAATGTCGCTTGGTTGTGTAATGGTGCGATGCCACTTAATTGTGTATTGGTGCGATGACGCTAGGTTGTGACATGGTGAGATGTCGCTTGGTTGTGCACTGGTGCTATGACGCTTGGTTGCGTATTGGCGCGATGTCGCTTGGTTGTGTAATGGTGACATGTCGTTTGGTTGTGTAATGGTGCAATTTCCCTTGGTTTTGTTATGGTGTGATGTAGCTTTGTTGTGTAAGGGTGCCATGTCGCTTGGTTGTGTTATGGTGCGATGTCACTTGGTTGTGTTATGGTGCGATGTCACTTGGTTGTGTTATGCTGCAATATCGCGAAGTTGTGTAATGATGTTATGTCGATTGTTTCTTTATTTATGCGATGTCACTGTGTTCTGTAATGGTGCGATGTCGATTGGTTGTGTAATGGTTCGATATGCGATGTTGTTTGGTTGTGCTATGGTGCGATGTCGTTTGGTTGTGTACCAGAGCGGTGTTGTTTGGTTGTGGATCGATGCGATGGTTATGTATCGATACATTTTTGCTATGTACCCATAGCTCGTTGCTTTGTTGTGTATTGGTGCTTTATCGCTTGGTTGTGTATCACTAAGGTGTCGCTTGGTTGTATATCAGTGTGGTTCCTTATTGATTTCAATATTTAGTACAATATTGAAGGGTTGCACAACAAAAAGAAACTCGCCATCACAACTAGCTGTAGACAACGCAATAAAGCCTCGTTCATTTAAATGTTGCGTGTAAAACATGTCTCAACATTTACATACACGTATTGCTTTTCAAAAGATTGTTGATATACATTTTGTGCAACACTCACAACAGTGGTATCTAAGTTCATCCAATGTACATAAACCTGGAGCCACAATCTTTGTAAAATAAAGTGATGTTATAAGACTTATAAATGTGATAATGTATTATCAACTCAACTTAAAAATGTTACAGTAAAACATTTATTTTTATATCAACATATGTGCAAAAATCATTTGAAAGTTAAAAAAAAATCATGTGACGTTTCATCTGCATTGTCTATATGTTAAGGTAAGTTTTGTAATTTTACAACTGGCAGCGACATTATGCCACCAAATCAATCCATGACAGCAACAGACCACACAGCCAATTGAACAATTAGGTATTAAGAGCCAGGTAATTTAATAATTCGTCCATAATGTTAAACGTTTGTTAGAGCACAGAAAAACATAAGGGCCACATTAACCTAACATCGCTACATAAACTGTGTAACCTAGTGAGTATGACAGATAATTTTATTGCTATAAATATCATGTATAAAATTAGTTTCAAACATGGACTAAATTTACTGTGCAATGAAGAAGGGTTCTGAATATACTTTATAAGTCTCAATAACAGACTCACAAACACTTATATCTTAACATTTTAGACAGCATACGTGATCATAAAAAATATTATAATTAGACAACAATAAGCATTTAAGCAACGTTTTGAGTTGATACAAGGACACATATTTACAGTTTTAAAAATGGATGAGCACATAAAGCAAAGCCTTAACTGAACAGTCAGCTGACTAGAACGTTTTCTTAGGGGTAAAGTGTAAACTATAGAGGATATTTGTTATATTCGGTGGAATATCGATTTTAATAATTCCATCGAATCCAACAAATTTTATTTTTAGTGTATGCTTTATTTCACTGTTTATTTACATTGTTACATTTTGACAGAGTTTAACTGGAGAATTTGCTGGAATAATGACATCATTTCTTTAAAAAAAGACTTCGTTTCACAGTAAAGCGGTGAAAATTATTGATAATTTTCACTTTTATTTTTCACTGTTTGAAACAGTGAATTATCAGTTTTAAAGCACTGATATTTCTCTATAAACCACCGAAAAGCATGAAATAAATACAGATCTCAGAGGAGCATAATTGAATATAAAACAAACCTTAACCCATTTATGTCTAGCGTCTAGAAAAAAGGCCTTGGCAAACAGCGTAGACCCAGATGAGACGCCGCTTAAATATAGAAATAAATATACTAGACATCCCTAATTTTGGAAATAAATTGATCCAATTTAGAAGCTAGGCATAAATGGGTTAATGTATTCAGCGACGGTGTCAAATTGTTTCCGTTTTTTTTATAAATATTTTTACAATAGCTTAATGTTTTCCCACCAAGGATGATAGAAGTCGAACGCAAACACTATCACTCGAATTTTAATACTGGCCAGCAGTTGTTCTTAACCCATTTATGCCTAGTGGACTCTCCCATCCTTCTAATTTGTATCAATTTATTTCCAAAATTAGGGATGTCTACTATATTTATTTTTATATCTAGAATATTTCTTACAGAAATTCCTTAAAGCAAACAGCGCAGACCCTGATGAGACGCCGCATGATGCGGCGTCTCATCTCGGTCTAGGCTGTTTGCAAAAGGCCTTTTTTCTAGACGCTAGATATAAATGGGTTAAAACCCACACTGTGATAAAGATATTACTGAACAATTATAGCATTCTCAGCGTTTTGGAATCTGTAACTTGACCATTTCCTAACTGAGGAAAGGCCTTACCTTTCTACATTTATATATTGGTCATGTACATAGATAGATCTACCAAATATGTACGTATCCAAAAAATCTCATGCAATTTATTGCTTCAAATATGAATACTAGCATTGAATTTTGAATTTTGTCCATGTATGTGTACATTGATTCATATCTGAATATGCACATTCATCCTTGTCTCTCTGTATATGTATGTTGAATCGAGTCAGAGAAAGAGCATGATTGGGCCATCATCCCCCTCCCCCCCCATACGTAACACCCAAAATATTTGCATTCACATGGGTTACTTTATGTGTAATTTGGAATAAATCTTTTCAACAGGTAATAACAAAATCTATTTGTTTCAACAACAATGAACTCAAAGTTGTTCCAAAAAGAAACAATCGCAATAAAGCTATTTACAATCGCACTTAATTAATTAGAAATCAGTCAGAGTCTACACCTAATCTAGACATTTTTTATTCATACTGATATTACATCAATGCACACATTATATTTAACCAAGCCAAATGCAATTCAATCAGTAGACAGTAACCAATATCCACACTATTCAAGCAAGATTGTTGAAGGTTGTACAGTAAATCAAAAAGAGAAACGGTAGGCCGTTGGCAGTTTGTCAATATAAACAAGCATTTAACTGTATTGCACACAATACATGAGTTCCAAACACATTAATTAAAATACCTACCAATTAAAATTCAGCATTACCTTCATATTGCAACTGACAAACGGATTAACAGAGGAATGGATTGACTGCCAGACGATTAATATAGCTTAATGGGCATACCAAGTTTCAGTGAGCCTTGTTCTGGGGAAGCTGGGCTAAATGCATGCATAAAGTGTCGTCTCAGATTAGCCTAAGCAGTCCGCACAGGATAATAAGGGATGACACTATCCACTTTTAAGGAATTTTTCATTTAACGGAAGTCCCTTCTTATCGAAAATCAAGTTTAGGCGGAAAGTGTCTGACCATAACTGACAAAATGACTGTGGGTAATACAGACAATGTGATGTCTATGTGCCTCCATCAAATATGTGGTCTTTAAAGAATTAATCAGATCAAAGAAGACAGCACACAATGCATGACTATGTACTTGGTGCTCTGAAAAAAAAATATAGTACATACACTTAAATTTAGTTTCATCCATTTTATTTGATTTCACTTTGAAAAGTCAAAAGTCGAATGCTGAGATGCTTTCAAGTGCATGCAAGCACATTAATCTCACTGTCTACTGCTACAGGTGACTACATAAAATTATGGCACTACTTTTGTGCAATAATATGGGCCATGCTTTGTGAAATGAGGGTTTAATGCATGTGCGTTAAGTGTCGTACCAAATTAGCCTGTGCAGTCTACACAGGTTAATCAGGGAAGACACTTTCTGCCTAACTTTGATTTTTGCTAAGAAGAGACTTTCTTGAAACGAAAATAAATTAATAAAGGCTCAAAGAGTCATCCCTGGTGAGCCTGTGCAGACTGCAATTGTGTGACGACACTTTATGCACATGCATTAAAGCCCCTTTTTTACATGTAGCACAGCCCATTTGCATAACAAATGACATAACAATGGCTTATAAAAGTTGTTTGAACCATAAAACCACACAGAATGCAAACAATCTTTAATATGAAGTTTAAATAATAAAACATCAATCTAAAAGAGTAAAAATATTTACAAAATATAAATCACATTTGAAAATGTGTGTGGTCCCTACTAAGACTGGACCTAGCTATGGTGATAACTTGTCAAATATAGTATCTAAACATAAATGTACTGGACCTAGCTATGGTGAAAACTTGTCAAATATATTATATATATAAATGTACTGGACCTAGCTATGGTGATAACTGGTCAAATATAGAATCTAGACATAAATGTACTGGACTTAGCTATAGTGATAACTTGTCAAATATAGTATCTAGACATAAATGTACTGGATCTAGCTATGGTAATAACTTGTCAAATATAGTATCTAGACATAAATGTACAGGAATCAATGTGACTAAAATAATTAAAACGATTTGTTTGTATTGAGATGCAATTAACAATTGTGTTTCATAAACCTCTATCCACGATTATTAACAGTAAAAAGGGCTTTAACAGGAACGCTAAAAATAAGAAATTAGTGGGTGGTAACCTTTAGATCCTACACAAAGTATTGATACCCATTGGGTCGCTAATTCACAAAAAGGAAAATGCAGGGTTCATGTCTTGATAGATTGAACAACTGCATCAAAATTGTCTTCTATATCATTTTAAGCATTCCAAATAATGAATATACATAAGTGAGGCGTGGTAAATTTTTCCCAAAATCATACTAGTTTGTTGGAGAAATACATTTCTGAAATGGAACTTGTCTATAAAATCTACATTTACTTCAAACTTGAATCAGTTTCAATGAAAATATAAAGACATTCATTGTCTTCATCATGAGGGGCATACTTAATGCATAGTTAAATGTTTCAGTATTTTAGCTATTATTTTATTAATGATACTACTTTTTCTATGCGATTTAAGGTCTTTAGTTCTGACTGGCAAGCAGTTAAATGCGATGTTAAATATAGTAATATATTTTGTGTAAATTTATTTTAATCTTCACAAGCCCCCACCCAAAAATCCACAGTTTTGTTAATTGACCCGATCAAAACCATTGTTTGACCTGTTTGTGCTCTAGTTAAAAAGTACACCTGTATGTATGGACACAAAAACATCTCTTTTGTTAAAAGTAAAAAAATTACATTACTGCACATTATATAAGAATAAAATTCAAGACGTAAATAAAGACCAACACCCTGTCAAAATTGACTGATGGTTCACCTTAAATTCTAATAACAAAGACAGCAATGTTAACTGCATCACTGTGATGTAGCTTTAAAGATTAATTTGAGCTGCATCCTTAGAAATCTGGGCTTAATGCATACGCCTAGTGTCCTCCCAGATTCAGCTGTGCAGTGCACACTCTTATCAGGCAGGGACAACACGTACAAAAAAGTCATTTAACTCTTACAGTGCTGGAACCGAATTTTGAAAGCCTTTGCAAACAGTTTGGATCCAGATGAGACGCCACAGAACGTGGCGTCTCATCAGGATCCAAACTGTTTGCTATTCTGATAGTATTCCTTTTAAAAAATCAAAGAAAATGCTAATTTTAGAAATTCAGCAGATGGCATTTTAGCAGACGACAAATTTCCCAGCATGCAAAGGGTTAAAATAAGTCTGTTCTTAACCAAAAAATCCAGTTAAGGTTAAACGTCGAGTTCTTTTTTATGATATCACAATGCGTTGATACACAAAATATATGGACATACATGTACATAAAATTTACTCAAACATCTCATAAGATTAAAACTAACATCAAAAGTAAAACATGAACACTGGGTTTGAGAAATCCACAAGCAAGTCTCTGACAGATTCAGTACAGTTTTCAATGAGACTGCCACACATTTACTAGTCAGACCAAGGTACATTGATCAGGGCGCAGAATAACGTGTCTTTGTGGGGTTCTGAATAAAACCTTAAAGGATGTAAACCACCATTAAGTAACGTTTTTTTTCAAATAACTTTGTAAAACAAATTTTCTTAAGAATTTAAACTAGTGTTAAAAAGACAGATTTTTATACTGCTGATGGCAATGTGAACTACATCGGAATTACTTTATTTAATAAGCATGAGATCTTGTTCAAAAAGTCCATGTGTACTGCATGGTTATGCGTCATGCAACATGAAATTTTGTCACCAATTTCAGACGTATTCAAGGATTGATTCTTATACCTTAAGATATCGGCACAAACTGCAAACAACTGTCTTTTAAGCACTAAAATGTTTGCCAATATATTTCAACAACATGAGACATTTGCAAAAACAAAGTTCTTAACAGTGTGTTTACATTCTGTCCAGCCCATGTGTAAACCCCTGAAAACCCCGTTGATTCTGCAGCTTTTAAAATAGATATCAAATCTCACAACATTGATTGTGTATCATAAAATAGAAAATACTGCAAGCCATTGCCCAACTATGAAAAGAATGTCTTCACGGTTCCCCGTATGCTTGTCCTGCACATGGGACACCTGTGCACTTTGGACCCACACTCTTCACATGTGACGAAATGGCCACAGGGCAAAAAGGTCAAAGCAACCTGCCGTTCCATGCAGATTTTACATTGCAGTGATTCTTGCATTTTCCGTAATTCATCTTCAGTAGATGAAGAAGGGCCTAAAAGTAAGAGACACAATTTATAACCGTTACTCTGCTAACAATAACACAAGTGCATAAGAATTCTAATGGTCATACGAGTCTTGCTCTCTGCTAATCAGGTCTGCACAGGATAATCAGGTCTGCACAGGCTAATCAGGTTGACACACACTAATAAGGTCGGCACAGGGCAATCAGGTACGCACAAGCTAATCACATCTACACAGGCTAATAAGATTTGCACAGGCTAATCAGGTCTGTACAGGCTCATCGGGTCAGCACAGGCTAATCAGATCTGCACAGGCTAAGCAGGTATGCACATGCAAATCAGGTCCACACAGGCTAATCAGGGACACTATCGTCTTTAAAGGATTTTTTGATTGCACAGGCTATTCTGTGATGACACTTAATACACATGCATTAAGCGCCATTTACACAAAGGCAGGCTCAAATTATACTTCTAAAGTAAAAGTTGTTGGATATTAATGAAATATGAGCAAATAATACTTAAATAGCAATTAGGTGGTCTTTACATGAAATGGATTTGTTATTTGAAATACAAAAGTAAGCTATAGGCAAGAATAAATCAATTATACATATGAAATAGACATTGACATAAAGAAATGTTTACTTAAATTCCTAATAATGTTGTTCTAATGTGTTCCTGTAAAACTGCTTGTGCAAAACTGTCTTGATTTGATCAATGTACTTAAAAAATACAAATTATTGTTCATTTACCAATAAAAAAAGACAATTAAAACATTTCTTTATGCATAAGGAATAGGATAAGTGAGTCCTTATGTTATTATTGAATAAATCAGCCTGGCTCTGGGAACACTGGGCTTAATGCATGGGCGTAAAGTGTCATCCCAGATAAGCCTTTGCAGCCTGTACAGGCTAATCACTGAAAACACTTTCATCTTTTATGGGTGTTTTTTGTTTGAAGGAGGTCTCTTCTAAATGAAATTCAAGAGTAAGCGGTGAGTGGCGTCCCTAATTAGCTTATTTTGACTGCACAGGCTTAAGTGGGACAACACTTCACTCACATGCATTAAGTCCTGTTTTCCAAGAATGCGGCTCAATTACTGAATGTTCACACAAGACTTTTGAGTATTTTCCCCCTACCTGACAGAAGTCCTTCACCGCTGGGTGGGTACACATGATCCTGTTGTCTGCGCAGTGCCTCCACAGCGTCCAGGAGCTGATTTAACTCACTGTACTCAGCACCTGAAACATGGGTCAACAACTGAAGGATAAACATGGTTCAACAACTGAAGGATAAACATGGGTCAACAACTAAAGGATAAACATGGGTCAACAACTGAAGGATAAACACGGGTCAACAACTGAAGGATAAACATGGGTCAACAACTGAAGGATAAACATGGGTCAACAACTGAAGGATAAACATCGTTCAACAACTGAAGGATAAACATGGGTCAACAACTGAAGGATTAACATCGTTCAACAACTGAAGGATAAACATGGGTCAACAACTGAAGGATAAACATGGGTCAACAACTGAAGGATAAACATGGGTCAACAACTTAAGGATAAACATGGGTCAACAACTGAAGGATAAACATGGGTCAACAACTGAAGGATAAACATGGGTCAACAACTGAAGGATAAACATAAGTCAACAACTGAAGGATAAACATGGGTCAACAACTGAAGGATAAACATGGGTCAACAACTGAAGGATAAACATGGGTCAACAACTGAAGGATAAACATGGGTCAACAACTGAAGGATAAACATGGGTCAACAACTGAAGGATAAACATGGGTCAACAAGGATTATATGAGCAGCCTTCTGGGAAAACTGGGCTTAATGAATGTGGGTAAAGTGTCATGTCAGATAAGCCTGTGTACTCCACACAGGCTAAGAAAGGATAACATTTTCCTCTTACCTTGGGTTTTTGTTTAAGAAGGAAACTTTAAACAAAAAAATTATATAAAAGAGGAAAGTGGCCTCTCTGATTAGCTTGTGCTGACTGTACACATTCTGGTCGACACCTCAAGCACGAGCATGAAGCCCAATTTTCCCACAACCAGTTTCATAAGACTCTATTATGGATAATAAAAAACAAGAGATGTGTTTGTCAGAAACACAATGCCCCCTACTGTGCCACTTTGAAATTTAAAAAAAAAGTTGATTATATCCCTTTATATAATATTACTTCCCTTGTTAAAATGATCTGTACCTGCGTAATGATGTAAAATATAAATTATCTCCCTTTCAAGCTTGTTACTTCCATTGGATTTGTTTTTTTGACCTTTGACCTTGAAGGATGACCTTTACCTTTCACAACTCAAAATGTGCAGCTCCATGAGATACACATGCATGCCAAATATCAAGTTGCTATCTTCAATATTGCAAATGTTATGACCAATGTTTCAGTTTTCAGTTTGGGTAAAAAAGTGTTGTTTCCACTTAAATTGGGAAATTGATAGATTTTTTTTGCTAACAAATATTAAATTAAGATTTTAAGTGTTTTCCCTATTATATTTATTACTAAGGTTCAACTAATAGAGCTGGATCGGGAGGTGAACTAAATGTTGCAATCTATTTAAATCAAAATCAAAATACTTTTTGTTAACCTTCAATTGAGAATGTAATAAAGTCATATAGAAACAAGAAATGTGTTTGTCATAAACACTATGTCCCCTACTGCGCCGCTTTGATTTATTTTAATTTTTTTCATCATTTGGCAGGTTCAGATAATTATCACCCTTTAAAGCTTATTACTTCCCTTGGATTTGTTTTTTTTACCTTTGACCTTGAACGATAACCTTGACCTTTCACCACTCAAAAATGTGCAGCTCCATGAGATACACATGCATGCCAAATATGAAGCTCCTATATTCAATATTGCAAAAGTTATGGCAAAATATTTAAGATGGGGCAAACAAACAAACCAACGGACAAGCCAAAAACAATATGTTCCCCACTATAGTGGTGGGGGACATAAAAAATATACTTTTTGAGATTGTGATTGGGGCAAACTTTCGGCAAAAATGTGGCCCGAAAAAAAAATGCAACCCACCTGTTGTTCTGTGGTGCCTCTGTACAGCAATGTTCACCAGCTCTCTACTATA
This sequence comes from Dreissena polymorpha, assembly GCF_020536995.1. Taxonomy (NCBI): domain Eukaryota; kingdom Metazoa; phylum Mollusca; class Bivalvia; order Myida; family Dreissenidae; genus Dreissena; species Dreissena polymorpha. Next base: position 106,031,205 of record NC_068363.1, read on the forward strand.
GCCCATGTCCAGCACCTTCTGTACAAAAGGGCTGCTTTGTAGCTGGCTGGCAAAACAAATAAGACTGATTATTACCTTTAACCCTTTACCACTTTACCATGCAGATACACGTTTTTTACGTGTTTGTAGTTTGTAAGAAAATCTAATTAACTTAGACTTTTTTTAAATAGATTCAATTAAAGCTTCATTTGCAGACCCTTATATATACTTATAAGCAGAAAACAGCATTAAAAATGAACAGCCGGTGAGTAACTTGCAGGCTGTTCTTCTTTTATGATGGTTGCATATACACAATGTAGTCATATTCACTTTGCTACTGAGTGTGAAAGCGTTAACAATTTTAGCCATTCCCATAAATTTAAATTAAATGTAATGAGTGACTTTATTGTTAGCTAAAAATCTGCTTTATGGTGTCTATATAATCCATAATTGTGACCAAAAGATTATGATTCACAATTAAGATCCAAAATTCACATGTATTTGGACAACCAAGTCTTCGGATATGATACCTGTAATTGAAATTTCATTGAAATATAGCAATTAGTTTTTGACTCAATAAAAGAAAACTCCAGTTCCACATACAAGACACAAATTCTTACTTCAGAAGAGTTACTTTGTTTTCAAAATGAGCCTCGTTTTGAGAAAGTATCATCCTAGATTAGCCTGCGCAGTTCAAACAGGCTAATCAGAGAGAACGCTTTCCATTTTTATGCAACTTTTTGTTTAAAAAGATGGTCTAGTTTAAACAAAAATCCAGTCAAGGTGGAAAGTGTTGTCCCTGATGAGCATGAGCACACTGCACATGCATTAAGGCCAGCTTTCCCTTAACAAGGCACATATCTAGTAAAATGACGACCTATTCTTAAGTAATAACTTGTGTTAGTAGATTGTCATAAAATATTGGACTAGAGTTTTGTCAGTTAACAGACAGAAGCCTCATAATTATTGATAAATTAGAAAAAAGCACTCCCAGATGGTTACCTGTTTTCATCACTAGCTGTTACACTGCGTGCATACTGACATTCAGGGGCCCAGTGCAGGTGCTCCTGTAGAGGGACATCATGTGCCTCCCACTGCCGGAACATGATCCCACAGTGAAAACACTTCACACAGTCGTCTGGACCTACACAAAACAATGAGAGATAAACAAACAAGGGAGTCACATTTTAGAGCATAAAATGTTCTTACTTAATCTTCTATATTGTTTCTTTGTCAAAAGTTGTAATCCGTTTAAGTTCAAGGTTGTTTTATTATAAAATTCACACTATACATAGAAGTGTATGAATAAAGGTTTCATCACAGTACTGAAGGTCTTCTGACAGGTTTTTTGGTCACATTTAGGGCCCCATTCCAAATTCACAAGTATACATATTTCCCAAATGAAAGCCTAAAATTTCGACTTCAAGTTTTCAAGAAAAATAAATATTACTTTTAACATTTTGTTCAAACACTGAGCTTAAAGCTATCACACATCAACCTGCTACATATGATCGTTATTACCATAAACAAGAAGCTTTCGCAATGTTTGCATCAGGTGGATTGTTGTTGAAAGGGGACAGTCAGAAACTAGAATTGCAATTGCAGTTTTAAGAAACAAAAAAAAACTGCAATCACAAGTCCCTGACAAAACTAGAGCTTTGTCACAGACGTTACTTATACCCCAACATGCTGCATTGACACAGAATATTTTAGCATGCTGTCTTCACAAAACAAGAAAAGCTTATTTATGGCGAATTTTAAGAATTATAATGCTATTATCATTTATGTCCATTTTGACCTTTGAACTCTTGAATTCTTTCACATGACACGCCATCTTATGACTGTGAACAAATTATTGTACAGAGTCATTTTAAAACCTCACAATGAATGACATAGTTATGGCCCAGACAAGCTCATTTATGGCCATTTTTTACCTTTTAACTCCAAGTGTTACCTTGACCTTGGAGATATGGACGTAATTCTTTCACATGACACACCATCCAATGATTGTGAACAAAATGTACAGAGTAATTGTAAAATCTCACAATGAATGACATAGTTATGGCCCGGACAAGATCATTTATGGCAATTTTATACCTTTGAACTCAAAGTGTGACATTGACCTTGGAGATATTGACATACTTCTTTTGCATGACACACCTTTCAATGATGGTGAACAAATGTGCCAAATAATATAAAAATCTTACAATGAACAACATAGTTATGGCCCGGACAAGCTCATTTATGGCCATTTTTGACCTTTGAACTCAAAGTGTGACCTTGACCTTGGAGATATCGCCGTAAGTCTTTCGCATGAAACACCGTCCAACGATGGTGAACAAAATTTGCAAAATGATTGTTAAGTCTCACAATAAATGACCAAGTTATGGCACTTGCAAGCTCATTTATGGGCAACTCCAAGTGTCAGTATCTAAGGATTGGATGTGAAGCCTTTAAAACTGGAATATAGTAAGACAAGAGATGTGTTCGTCAGAAACACAATGCCCCCTATTGCGCCGCTTTGAAATTTTTTAATTTTTTTTTTTCATTTACCTTTCACCTTGAAGGATGACCTTGACCATGAACTTCCACCACTCCAAATGTGCAGCTTCATGAGAACGCCGCTTTGATTTTTTTTTTTTTTACCTTTGACCTTGAAGGATGACCTTGACCTTCCACTATTCAAAATGTGCAGCTTCATGAGAACGCCACTTTGAAGTTTTTTTTTTTTTTACCTTTGACCTTGAAGGATGACCTTGACCTTGAACTTCCACCACTCAAAATGTGCAGCTTCATGAGATACACATGCATGCCAAATATCAAGTTGCTATCTTCAATATTGAACAAGTTAAGGCCAATGTTAAAGTTTTCAGACGGACAGACGCCATATATTTGAATTTGACCTTGAAGGATGACTTGACCTTCACCTTTCACCACTCAAAATGTGCAGCTCCATGAGATACACATGCATGCCAAATATCAAGTTGCTATCTTCAATAGTGAAAAAGTTATGGCCAATGTTAAAGTTTTTGGACGGACGGACAGACGCCATATATTAGACATTTGACCTTCAAGGATGACCTTGACCTTCATCTTTCACCACTCAATATGTGCAGCTCCGTGAGATGCACATGCATGCCAAATATCAAGTTGCTATCTTCAATAGTGAAAAAGTTATGGCCAATGTTAAAGTTTTCGGAAGGACAGACGCCATATATTTGACATTTGACCTTGAAGGATGACCTTGACCTTTATCTTTCACCACTCATAATGTTCAGCTCCATGAGATACACATGCATGTCAAATATCAAGATGCTATCTTCAATAGTGAAAAAGTTATGGCCAATGTTAAAGCTTTTGGACGGACGGACAGACGCCATATATTAGACATTTGACCTTGAAGGATTACCTTGACCTTCACCTTTCACCACTCAAAATGTGCAGCTCCGTGAGATGCACATGCATGCCAAATATCAAGTTGCTATCTTCAATATTGAAAAAGTTATGGCCATTAAAGTTTTCGGACGGATGGACAGACTGACATACACACATACTGACTGACGGACAGTTCAACTGCTATATGACACCCTACCAGGGGCATAAAAAGTCTTAAATTAAATTTAACTTTCTAAGTGACTATAAATGCGTCAAAATACATATCTAAGGGGTAAAGGTATAAACCACACAACGCCTGTGCAGACTCCTATGTTTATGAATGATGTAAACCATATGGAAGGTATAAACCACACAACGCCTGTGCAGACTCCTATGTTTATGAATGATGTAAAACATATGGAAGGTATAAACCACACAACGCCTGTGCAGACTCCTATGTTTATGAATGATGTAAAACATATGGACCCAACTCTGGGAAAATATAGCTAAATGCATGCGGTCAAATTGACGTCCCAGATTAGCCTGTGCAGTCCCCACAGGCTAATTAAGGACAACACTTAGTTTGTTTTGGTATTTTTTGTTTAAAAGAAGTCTCTTCTTAGCAACAGTCTAGTTTTTGCAAAAAGTGCCATCCCTGAGTGATTACATTATTTAATAATTTATCCAAAAAACCCCTTACCATATAACAATGGATGTAAACTGCCCTGGTATTTCATTGTGGTATTTCAGTCTGGCAATGCTCCAGAACCACTGCGGTCTGTTTATTTATTGTTTCCATGTATTTTTTTTTAAATTAAATTAAAAAGTCCTGTATCACAGAGTACGCTGCTGATTAGGTGTCACATATTGGACAGCATACTTAATATATTACAGGTTTAGTAAGAACAAATAAAAGTCTGAATCATTAAAAAAAATCTAATTGAGTTGTAACAGGTGCAAACGGACGAACACCTCATTTTTCCTTTGGCTTTTAAAATTGACACCTCATTGAAAATTATGCAAACAAAACAGTCGTCCCAATATTGAATACCATTCGTATACATTATAGTTTTGCAGTTAGAGATAAGCATTTCTTTTATCTTTGTACAACAAATAGTTAATTACTGATAATTTTACATTCTTACGAGCCGTGTTCTGGGAGAATTGGGCTTAATGCATGTGCTTAAAAAGTCTTCCCAGATTAGCCTATGCACAGGATAATCAGAAACAACACTTTTAGCTTTTATGGAATTTTAGTGAAAAGGAAGTCTCTTCTAAACGAAAATCCAGTCTAGGCAGAAAGTGTTGTCCCTGATTAGCCTGTGAAGACGTACGCTCATGCATTAAGACCTGTTTTCTCACAAAGAGGCTCTTAAATAGTTACCAGTATAGAAGAATCCTGCATCCACCATATTGTCAACACTAACGGGAAATTTAACTCCGCACTTTCGAAACGTTTCCTGCCTTGTGACAGGTTTACTGTACTCCGGAAACTTTGCAACATTTGTTCTGTGAGTTGCATTGCAAGCTGTCTGAGGGAGGGGAACATTTCCAACATTTTGCTTAGCTAAAAAAGGACATGAAGAGTTAAATTTTGAATGTTCTGTACGCACTCTATCGCCTTGTTCCCAACTTTTTAACACTAAATTACAAAATATGCACTTTGCCTGATCTGGTTGTCCCAAAAAGTAAAATCCATCTTTGGCAAGTTCTTCTGGTCTCACAGGAGATGACTTTGGCCAGTCCTTGAAAGAGTTCAGTCTCATCTTCTCACTTTTCAACAACAACCGATCAGTAAAATCATCCTGCAAAATATTTTTGAAATTGTATTTAAATTTGAAAAGACAATACTTACAGTGTTCTACAAGTTGTTACAAAGAACAAAAAAGATTTCCATACTACAGTTAATTTTCCCTTAATCAGTGATCAGTTGAAACACAGGACATACATCATTTTTTGTGGAAATGTAGAAATTATTGTAATAAATTAATTATCATAAACTGTAATGTCTTCTGACTGATTGACATTGCTTATATTTAATGCAATGTTGAATCTACCATTATATTTATATAAAGGTGTAGGTAAATATAAAACAAAATTGTATTTGGAATTTTTAAGTTTGATTCCATACCAAGCATGCATTGACAAAGTAACAGGCCCTGATATAAGCATAGCTGTACTTTCTACCTAAGTTAGGAACAGCAAACACCCTCAGCATAATGACATCATTTTTCTGTCATTTTCTTTAGTTTATTAACCCTTTCCCACTCAGAGGCAAAGTGAAAGTGGCTATATGCAAACAACATTAAACCAGAACAGCCTGCGAGTAACTTGCAGTCTGTTCAGGTTTTATGCTGTTTGCTGCTCATCAGTAACTATGGGATGGAAATGAAGCCTTTCAAACTTGAATCTAGTAAGAAAGGTCTTCAATTAAATTCAATTTTTTAAGGGAATCGAAATGCGTAAAAAAAGCGTATCTAATTGGTAAAGGATTAAATAGAAACATAAGAATGTACAGGATAAATATAATACCAGGAAAGTGTGAATACAGATAAGTTGACATGCTAGGCTGGACAACCTGAGACACTTACCAGGCTATGGGTGTATGGCTTCTAATCATAAATAAATCATAAATAAACAGGCCTTGCTCTGGGAAAATGGGGTTAAATGCATGTGCGTAAAGAGTCGTACAACACAGGCTAATAATCAGGCATGACCCTCTCCGCCTAGTTCAGATTTTCACTTAAAAGAGATTTCATTTAAATGAAAAATACCATAAAAGCAGAAAGTGTTGTTCCTGATTAGCCTGCGCTGACTGCATGCCCCCCCCCCAAACATCTACAGACCCCATACCTGTTTGCAGTCCATGTCATCAAAGCCATTAGTGATCTGTTCTCCTCTTTCCTGGCCATTCACCGGCATTTTAGGCCTTGATGCTGGACAAATAGCACGGTCTGCCACATCTCTACTGCGAACGCTCATTTAGTACCTTTATTTCTAAAAAAAGAAAAATCTGGTAAACTAAATTCTTAACACCCCAATACCTCCCACCCAATAAAGTTGCGCTAATTTTAATCGCCACTTAACAACATTTTCATTTCGCAACAATTTTGATACAGGCAGCAAGAACCCTGGGTAAACTTTGTTTGTTGAAAGTGCCTGAATTGTGCTTCCAATTAAGAAATTATGTTAAAGCGTCAATCAGTATATATTCAATGAGTTATGTTCCTTATTAAAAATAATTTGCTGCTTAAAACAAGTAATACAAGGTACAATACGTGATGCCTGGCATGAACTGACAATAGCTCATGAGATAAAATCCTGAAAGGCTCTTTCACACATCAATCAAAATTTAGATTGGACTTGGATAATATTCAATCATCACACATAGATATCACTTGTTTAGCAGTTAACATCATGATCATTTTTGTTGGGGACTTTACTAAGATGGTTTTTTATGGAAAATAATCCATGGGCAATAACTGGAGATGTAGCGGGGTTTTCCAATTGTTCTATTACAATAACTGTATACAATTTAATGACTACATTGAGTTCATCAATAACACAAAACTTTATTAATATTTTAGATCGTATTTTTTTAATTTTACTACAGGTTTCATAATATTCCAAATTCCAAAATAAGCAGTTTTTACTCTTACACTTAATATTTAGTTATTTCCCCCCCCCCCCCCACCCGAGCTTGAACTAATTAAAAAAGCAAATTAACCTAACACTACCATGGTGTCTAGTATATTGCTGGTGAATTACTGGCATTTCACGACAGGAGGAGTTGTTACTTTTTGGGACAAAACCTGGATACAAATTAGCAGACCCATAAAAAGCAGAGAAGATGTAGATCTACAATGTGGCTTCATTTGCGATATAAAGACAGAATGATGAATGTGAAACAATCTTTATAAAAAATATCAAACAATAATTTCCTTGACATCTTAATCAAGAAAAAAACTCACAATTACATTTGAAAAATCCATACAAAATTACAGAACTGGTTTTAAATATTAGTACTTAAGAAACATTTGGAAGTGGGATTGAGATGAAATGATAATATACCTTCTAATAAATATTAAAAAAGGCAGTTAAATATACAGTTAGTGATTGCCCATGAGCTCAATGGAGTATATTTTTTCCTGGGATACTAAATTTCTTAAACTTCATACAAGTCCATTCAATTTATCATTGAATACAAATTGGCGACTGTGAATCGATAACAAATTTAATAATTCATTTATTGGGGTTAATCAAATTATTCCATTCAGGCTAATAATAGGAAATAGCTCATTTAAATTGCTTTATGTTTTTTTATTATATATCATTTTAGTTTTGAAGAGTGTAAGATACACATTACATGTTCATGGTTCTGGGCTTATATAGTTATTTTGATGAGTAATCAAAATCATAAAGATTGTTACCCATGCAGGTAACCAATTGAAAAGATCATTTATTTTCCTGTATATAAACGGAAACACAAATTATTGAGAAGGAAATTTCTGAAATGTTATTTCAGGTTCTATAAAATTTTGTACTAAAAAAGCAGATTATGTAAATCGCATGACTAAGAAAAATGGTAAACTATGTTTAGTAACTGATCTTAGAATAGCTTTTCTAATCTAAGCCTCTTAAGTTTATACCATTTATGCCTAGTGGACTCTCCCATCCTTCTAAAATGGATCAATTTATTTCCAAAATAAGGGATGTCTTATCATGTCTAGTATATTTATTTCTATATTTTGAATATTCCTTACAGAAATTCCTTTAAGCAAACAGCGCAGACCCTGATGAGACGCCGCATCATGCAGCGTCTCATCTGGGTCTACGCTGTTTGCCAAGGCCTTTTTTCTAGACGCTAGGCATAAATGGGTTAACCTTAAGACTATTTGATAACAGTTGATTAGAAAAATGAGTTAACATTTCCCATTGTGGATATTTTTAGGATTCATTTTTTTAATTTAAGTATGGTTCTTAAAAAGTAATACAGATTCATCATACTGGATGAAGTATTTGAATAATTTTAACCATGATGAGTGTAAGTACATCCAGTCTCTTTTCCTGTATATTTGACGAATTAATAGTTAAATTAATTTTTTATACTAAATGAAAACAAGTTCAACACAATTGTGACATTTCATTAAAATGTGTATGCAATCACAACAAAATACAAGCAAAATGATTTATGTATTAGATATTTTCTGAGTAAAAGGCCCATTCTAAGATTACACCATAGCAAATTGTTTTTCCCAATAGGGAAAAGTACCAGTACCGCACAAAATTAAAAAAATAGCCAAAAAAACAATAAACTTGGGAAATTTGCATTGTTAAATTCTCACTTTGGGAATTATGAGTCTCTTTAATTGTTTGTTACTTATAATTGCACAAACCTATTTAAATAATCGTTTACATGCCTCTAGGCCTGCAATGTTCAGTTTCAGCCATAATTTTAATTGTTTGACAGATACAGAAAACCTGTTGCAGATAATGCGCTTCTGAGAGAAATTGGTGCAACCTTTCTTCTGTTGGGGATTTTTTCAGATGACAAATGGGAATTTTGCAATTTTTCATCATTTGGGAAAGTGCTTTTTACCAGCACGTTACAAAGAAGGAAAAAAATGCTGCAACCCTGATTTGTTCATATCTTTTCTCTCACTCAGTTCAGTCATGATTTGATAACAAATACACTAAACTTTTTTTTAGAATTTTTGTTGTAGTGAGGATATTCGCAAAGAAACAGTAAAGCTGAACATTTACCATGCTTTAAATATACATTATATGCATCTTTCAATGTTAAAAAAAAGAAAATTATCAAGCGCTTCAAAGGCCAAACTATTGAATAACTTTTAGACTTTTGAATAGACTTTTACTCCAAGGGCCAGTGGTTTAAGCCCAGTTGAGGAATACTTTTGTCTCTTTTTTAATTGTATTCTTGTTTGTTTTTTTACAGTATTTATTTACTTCCAATGTTTAAATTTATCAATTTAAAGCATTTAATGACAAACTTCATTACATATTACCAGGGCCCTCAATCTATTAAATCTGCCGCCGAATTTCGGCGGCAGTCCCCCACCTGAAAAGTATACTTTTTTCCCCTTTTGGGGGGAAAAATTCCCCCTTAAAAAAAAATAATGTTTTTTTTTTTAAATAGAAAGATGTGTCTCATGATAATTATATCTCAATTCTATTTCAATTTAATCTTTGCAAACATACTAAATTATGAAAAATGCAATGAATATAGTGCAAACATGTACAAATGTAATAATGAGAGAGCAAGTAAAAAAATCCCCCAAAAAGGGAAACGCCGCGAAAATTCCCCCTCCTAAGGGCTGCGGACCCCTTCCCCCAAAGTAGTGTGAGGGCCCTGTATTACATACCAAAATCTGTGAAAAGGTCCCTTTAACGCAACAGGTTTAGCAAATTTTACTTTATTAATGAGTTTTTTTCCAAACAAAATCTACAAATCAGGTGCTTTGAACGAAAAAACAACATCTATAAGATAGATTTTTATAATAAATAACTTAAGTTTAAGCAGCTATATAATTTCCAACTTGAAGGGGTAGCCAAAATCCATAGCAATGGATAAAACTATAGGAAAGTCTAAGAAAGATACAAGTGAGGCACAATCCAATGAGTTAGTAGCATAGGTTTTTAAGATTTTTTTTCTACTCCTATACATATGATATCTATATATCCTACTCCATAGATTATGTCTAATTATTTGGACTATGGATTTTCATAGGGATACATGAGGTGACTAACCAGTCATGATAATTATGTTTTTCATGTTTTCTATATTTAGAACATACTGATTATCATACAGTTTTTATCAATTAAGGTGTAATGACGAATGGCAAACCTACATTTTTCACATTGCTTAAATATTTAGGAAATATTTATAGGCACAATTGAATTGAATTGTAAACAGACCCATGATTTACATCATCGACAATCAGCGAGCAGCACCATGCACTTGGTAAATTGTCTTGCTTTTCAGGCTGTTGTCGTTTCCGTTTATTATTGTTTGTGTTGTTGTTGTTGTTGTTGTCTGGAAATTATAATCGGGGTCACTAGGTCAAGACGGGCACTGGAGAACAGCCAATAGATCTACATAGCAGACATTCCTCTATATTCTGCAAATTTTATAATTTCATAGAAAACCGCAACAGTACTCAGTCCTACTTGGTTACTCCTTTCTCCATAGATTCAACAAGATCAGGGCTAATCTATTTAACATTTCAGGGGTCATTATCAAAGTGGTGTGAAGCGCTGAACACTGTTGGACGTGATAACATGAGGGGATTTATTGGCCATATCTAATTACAAGATATTGGTGCAGAATGCTGAGAATTCAGAGGGTTTTAAACATTGCTCACACACTAAATGAACAATTTGATTGTAGAAAAATACAGGGGCATGCATTTTAATAGGTATCAAAGAGTTAATTAATATTAATTAACTCAAGCACATTTTAATAAAGAGCATCGTGCTTGTATTTGAATGATGGATTAAAATATAAAAAACAGATCAAAACTTGTACATAGTTTATTATTGAATTGAACAACATATTAATTAAACTATGTTATGGAAAGTATATAAATATGCGAAGAGTATGTAATGATCTCAGAGCATAATTATAATTATGTTATATAAAATTATAATGCAGATATTTTTTATTACACATTATTATCAAATTCAGAAGTAAGCAATTGAATATTCCTTATTTTTTCAATGTAAATTTATTAATGTTCATATAAACAAGTTGAAATAGCATTAATAGAATGCCACATAAACTTTATAGAATTCTTGTCAATTTATAATAATAGAATGATAACCTGCTGTATACAGTTATATTAAGTACTGTCATGATTGTAACCCAAACTTTTCTAGCAAGAACATTTCATGGAAAAAAACATTTATTTATACACCAAATACCAACTTCACCTTAGTAATTCACATAACAAATGTTCACATAATATACATAACGGGTAACCATGTTACTAATCAGTAAGTTAAAAAACAAATTTTTTAATAAACAACTTTACAGGACTATCAACATGAGTATCCAGCATGATATTTGCTAGTGGAGTGTTGAACTTAAATTATATAATTAAATGAATTAATTAGATGTAGTCTCCTGTGGTTGATAAATATTAAATACCAAAATGTCCCAACTTAGAGTCTTATCAACATGAATTTTGCATTGATCTACTTCAAATATATTTTCCATCTGTGCACTGGTTCATCAAACATCATGTTTCTTTCTGAAAAACAAGAACAATGATTTATTGTTTGAAATTCTTCTCTGTAAAATAACAGCATGCTTGTATTTGTGTACACTTATTCTTTTAATATGTAACCACTTACACACATAAATTGTACATCTATTCAGATTCAAGACATAAATTCCAACACTATGTAGGCAAGCTACATTAAGTCAGTTGAAAGGTTGCGCCGTTACGGTACCTAATCAATAAGATTTTAATAATGATTAATACTAACGATAACTAACATTATGTATAAACTTATCAATATCATGTGTTCGAACCCTTACAACTTCCTACACAATCAAAATAAAACATTATGTATATCAGAATTAAAGTAAAATGTAATTATGCGGCATAAGGCTACACAATTTGAAAGCAACATTTTTGCTATTGTCGGCATATATGGTATCTCCTTCTCTCATAAAATGCATTTCAAAGAAACATATTTTCCTCCAGCTTTCTTCAGTAAACTCATTTTTGTAAAATGAATTTAATGTTGTACTGCCTCTTTCCTCAATTTTAAGTTCCGACAAAAGGACTTTTGACAGAAAATCAGCATTAACTATATGTTTGTATATCTCTTTTGTAGATGTAATGGGGGTTTCCTCTGACTGTTTAACTAATATCCCCTTAATTCCTTCGTAACCTGTCTACACACTTCACAGTATTGCACTATTTGCTCTCCAGTTTAAATAAAGGTTTTCCTTCAACACTTTTTACACTGCGATCTTTTCCTTTCAACCAACTGAAAATGTTGCCACTTTTAATTGCTGGTTCATCTCCACACTTATTGTTTTTTAGAAATGTTTTGAACTCATCAAAGATAATTTATATTCTGAATCAGTTTCGTCAAAAACTATTCTAAGTTACCTCAGTGATGGAATATGAAAAGTCATTTTGGTTGTCAATCTGAAAGAGTAAAGAAAACTATGTTTTAAAATCATATAACTTCTATTAGTTTTAATTTCAATCATTTCATATTACATGTTCGGTGCTTGTTACATGTCAAATTTAAAATCTAACAAAGGTGAACATAAAATTATTTTACTAACAAATTTCAAGCTTACCTGTTTTATAAATATAAAAAATCAAAATAAATGTTGTATTGGCTATGAATATTTGGCACAACTGATAATAACACTGGTCGATAACTCTCTGAAATATGTTGCAGCATATTCAGATTTGGCCAGATATAACACCTGGGTTCATTTATTATCGCCAAACAGGCTGTTGTCAGCCTGACAGGGGAGTGTGCTTTATGACCACAGAACAGTTAACACTAATTAGTTCTGCTGATAAGCCGATGGCTAAAATCTAGCCGTCCTGGGAGTAACTGAGTAGGACTGTACTCGCTTATTTTGAAAATAAAAGCAGTTTACTGATACAACAACTACTACTAGTACTACTACTACTTCTACTACCACTGTGCAGCAACTACTACTACTGCTTCTGCTACTAAAACCGCTATATATAATAATACTAATACTATCAATTATAATACTAATATAAAGAAATGGAACCTGAAATGAGCTGCATGTGAATCGTTTTAAAACAGTTTAATACAAACATACCTTAATACCTTACACCACATCCAATTTATTTATTTTTTGCTTAATATACATTTATATCCTACACATAAACATGCTCATAAGAAACAAGACTCAACCGTTGTTTCATTCTTGATCTTTAGTTATTTACATTCCCCATGTGTTGGTGTTATCTATCTGTTTACAATAGCCATGAAATCCCCCGATTATGACTCATACCTACGGTCGCGTGGTATTGCCATCTCGATATAAACATAGCTTAATAGTCACTGTGTCTACTGACTTTTAAAACATATGCAATTAGTTTATGTAAAGAATGTATTGCTTTCCATGCAATTTGTCTTTTTTTTCTAGGACGTTCATTTATAATCGTTATCAGTCATATTTGTCAAATAAGGTTGAATAGATTCTACATGATTTAATATATTATTTAGTATAAAATTGAATTTTATTTTCTCTAAAAGAAAGGGCGTGTACGATGTAAATATAGCATATGCTATGAATATAATTACAAATTCAAATAAATAAAAAGGAGTTTGTTAGTTTAATGTATATAAATATGTGCAATAGTGAAAAAAACACGTTTGCCCAAGTAGGATACCGTATTTATTGTTTATATATATATGGTTTAAGCGATCTCGACCGAACGTAAATTGAAGTTAATTAGAAAGTGTATATATAGAGAGTTATCTAGTTAAATACTATTCAAGCATGAGCCATTACTATGATTTAAGTGGGACGCGACTTTAATTATATTTAATAACACGTATGTATTTGTTATAAGACTTTCAGTTTATAAATAGCTCATATATTAAACTTGTCAAAAAAGAATATTTGATTGAGACTAGACCACAAAGTACAGTACAAGATTTGTAACGCATGGGATTAACTGAGGAGTCGTTAAGTATAGATCGTAAGATATGCGTGGCTTCTGAACGAGAACCATCGATTAATGACTCACAAACACAAAAGTGAATTCGATAATTTTAATTTACGCCAAACTACACTATTTACAATTAAATACGTCAATGTGCGCACGTTCTTCTGAAGGAGTTAACCTGAAATGACAAATTTGGGTTAACAAGTAAGGTAGTAAACGATGTCATCAAAACTAAGTATATATTTTTCATTTGTTGTTGTAATTGTTTCAAAATACCAATATTATTTAAGTGAAATGTTCGAAGATTTTCGTGTTTGTGAAAAATATCAGAACAATTTTATTTTAAATAATGTGGTATTATCAGTATATCAAGAAAACAAGTTCAACAATTTGTATAAGACTGTGCGAAACGATATATTTCGTGTTTGTTTAGAAATCAGTGTTATTTTGTTTTCGTATAATTCATCAATTTTGGAGTCATGGCTTTTTCCGGATCGCGGTATTGTAGTGGATATGGTGTCCGCCTAGCGATCGGGAGGTAACGGGTTCGATCCCCGTTCTGGGAGCGTTCTTTCTATCTCCCCCAAAGAAGTGCTGGTTCTAACCAGGCTTAAGACTCATTGAATAGTCATATTGCGTCGATGCTCCTGCAATTAATGGGAAGAAGAAGAAGGAAGAAGAAGAAGAAGAAGAAAAGTTTGTCCAGCACGGATGGATACTGCCTGAAGTGACAAGTGTTGCGAGCTCACAAGTTTATTGTGAAGAAAAAATTCAATGGCCATTGTCAGATTAAATAAATAAAAGCATCGCACTTAATCCATCTTATCCGGGGCTTTACTTTCCCCATTATGGTTTGACTTGTGCTTGAACTGAACAGGTGTAAAGCATGGTGATGCAGACAATCACGCGCTTCTGTAAGTGCTTGAGAGTTTGTCCAATCTGTATCTCTCAAAAAAGCTTATCGGTGTTTTTCTTAGACACTTATTTTCCACAAATGGAACAAGAAAACAACCTTAACCAAATACATTTATTTCATGAATAAAGTACAAGGCTCCATCTTTTTTTAACAAAAAGAGTCAAAGTATTATACATGTATAAAATATACACCATATTTAACCCATTAATGCCTAGTGGACTCTCCCATCCTGCTAAATTTGATCAATCTATTTCCAAAATAGGGATATCTAGTATATTTATTTCTATATTTAGAATATTTCTTAAAGAAATTCCTTTAAGCATACAGCGCAGACCCAGATGAGACGCTGCATCATGCGGCGTCTCATCTGGGTCTACGCTGTTTTCAAAGGCCTTTTTTCTCGACGCTAGGCATAAATGGGTTAAACCAGCTAATGGTTACATGCTTTTTTCTGATAATGTTTCTTGTGCTTACTTATGCATATATTCAAACTACGTCACAGCTTTTGAAAACATCAACTTTGAACCGCTTTTTAATGATGAAAATCTCAGTTTTTAGTTGCCTATTTTTGTTTCTCGGGAGGTGATAAGTCTGCCCGCCGTCGGTTCGCCCGTTCGTCCGCCAGACCGTCTATCTGGAAACTGGATTCTGCAATTTCTCAAAGAGAACAGCATATTGTTGTATGGAACTTGGTATGAAAACGGGATGAGTATGCACCACAGTGTATTTTAGTATTACGTCATTATACTCGGCATCATGCTCTGCTCTCAGTCTGCACTTGGCTTTATATTCCTCGAATCAATGAAATAATGTTCAATAAATTATCAGACGAGTGCACACGTATATATGCGAAATCTAGAACGAACCTAACGCCAAGCAAATAATGACATATTATATCATTATTGTTTTTTTAACTTAATTTGTTTACATTTGATACTAAAACAGTGTGATTTGTGCCGTGTGGTTGCATACGTATCCCCGTAAATATAATTATGCTATGAAGTTTTGTGCATGAGACGTTGGCCTTTGGTCACTTGTCATAAGTAACAGACCTCTTGCTTTCTTCCTGTAATAAAATGTATGCCCTGCACCATCATTTTCGCTTTGTTTATACACTACTTCTACAGCAGTTTTTCTCTTTGTAGCGCGTGAAAGCAGGACTTACGTGCTAATGTACTTAATATTTGTATTTTTTTAGATAAATAAACCGGGTTTATTACTGCATTTAAATTGAAATCTCTCTCAATAACTAATAGCTCATCATCTACGGTCACTAATTTAGGGTGTTGATAGGATGTTCTTAGAGTATCTTCTTTTTCTTATCCCTTGTAAAATTAACATCCACAACAGGCGCACCCTAAAGTACACAGTAGGTGGCTTAGTTCGTAAGCCAGGAAAATTATTATTTAAACTGATTCACTTTGTAAAACTATGTACACTTTCTTTAGTATTTACACTGGATTTGAAAGTCAATTATTGTATCATACAATGTCAATATGATATGTACTGCAATACAATAGTAGAACCACGTAACCTTAGCTCCCAGTAAACACTGATTTCCTCGCAGAGATTATTTCGCAAATTGTGTAGACAAACAATAAAACGTCTGGTTTGAAGTTAAACGTGCACCTTACTATCATTGTCTCGAATACATGTTCCGAACACGTTGACCAGTCCACACTAGGTTTAAGAAAGTCACGCTATGTAAAATATCTCATAGTAATGTAATGCGGTATTATTAAATAGGATACCATCTAGCCGGTTGTTAACTCGGTTACCTGATGTTAAAATTTCCATAGTGTCGTTTTTCACACAGCAGAGAGGACACAGCTATGAATCAAATTCTGGCTAAACTAAGATTTATTTACTTGAAGAACAACTGTCACAGTCAACCCACAAAGTTGGAGAGCAACCAAGAAACTTCCCTGGATGTCAAAGTACAGTTCATGTAGATTGATTTTCTCCTTGGCTCTTGCAGTTCTTTTTAACGACTATATTGACCAGCCTTGTTCATCTCGATTTTAAAACTGGATTATTCAGGTGGCCATGCGTATTACCCAGGTCATATAACGAGAGAAAGTGTTGTATTGGGCCGGCTCATGGGTTGTTCTTCTTGCATTTGATGCCGTTTGTAAAGTTGTATTCCAATAGAAATTGTGCCTTGATAACTGATATTATTGAACATGTATCTTCAGGTCTAGAACAGCTTCTACAGGAAGGAGACCATTAATTAAATGTCTGCATGGTTAGCAACAGGTTAGTATTGTCATTACATATGTAACATATGATTTCAAGCATCATTCAGAGTTGATGCCGTGAAGACCAGCAACTGCCTTTTCTGTTAAATGTTTAATTTCATATTTTAAAGACGATGACGAAAAGCTTCTGATGAGGCCAAGATGGGTTGCTAATGATTTGCGGGTGGATCCGAATGTAGGCGGCTGTAATAAGTAGCATTCTTATGCTGCAATTGTGCTGGCTATATTAGTTGTCAACTTGGGTCCTACTATGGTTGAAGGACTGAGGAATGCTCCTGGAGATCACAATGTCCTCAGTACTCGAAGTATGCCAGGAACGTTGGATGCTGGACACAGAGGGCTGGGTGTTCAGTGGAGTTCTTGGAGATACTGGCATGTGCTTTTGAAGGATGAGGAGAAGCAGACTGGAGCGTCTTGATGCGTGTTCTAAATTCGTGGTATTGGGAGTGATGACAACAGTTGTGTTCCTCGGTTTGATAGAGGTTATGCGGGATATTGTTCGAGGGAGTGATGACCACAGTTGTGGTCCTCGGGTTGGCAGCTGTTGTGAGAGACTCTGGCGTGATATTTTCCCAGGCCCTTTGATGAGGAGGGACACTGTGTGTCTGCCTTGTCCGGAAAAATTCGGGGAATGTGCTTCCTATGTTACCATGTAGAATTGAGTTCCAGTCAGGAAATATGTCCTCAGCTACCCTTCCATCCATAACTATTAAAGCAGGAAAGACTAGCGAAATTTTTTCTGCCTGGATTACTTTCACGGATTTCTTTTTGTATTTTGGCCGTTTGAGCGTTTATCGAGCTTGTGTGATTTCGTCAGAAAAGTCTCTGTTAATGCTGAAGTTTGACCCTCTTAACCGATTTGCACGAGAGAGATCATTTCAAGTTTATTGAACGTCCGGAAAGTTCACAATGATACCCCTGCTGGTGCTCCTTGAGAGTCTTCCAAGATGGTGAGCTCGCTGAATTCTTCGATGGTGCCTTATCTTGAGCTGTTCATCAAGAAATTGAGCAATGACTTTAAAACAGTTTTCATTTCTTTGCTCGACTATTCCACCAAATATGAGATTATTTCTTCGGCTCCTTGCCTCAATGTCAATGGATTTGTATTCAAGGAGTTTTAAACGTAAATTTTGTTCTGACAGTGTATCTTCTATTGATATCAATTTTGTATGCATCTTTAAACATTCTTCAACCTTGTGATCAAAATGTTCATTTGTTTAAATATATCTGTCACTTTTCCATCAAGTGATAATTGAAATACAACAAAGTTGTTTTTACATCGAACATATGTTGCAATCAAAGGTGCGAAAGTTTCCCTTTGTGATTCACACCTATACAGTATTATCCACACCTATCCACTTATATATTATCAGTGGAACGAACTGGTAGTGGCACGAAACGTCCATCACCCCACAGTTCAAAATTGCTATTTTTCGGATAAACTTTATTTATTTCATGGGCTAAATGACAAAGTGCGAATACCAAAAAAGTTGCTCATTATTAGCAGGTATGATAGAAGCATGTAAATAATTTTTAATTTACACCGAACTGAGCACCTTTGTACAGTTTTCAACCCATAACCTATAAGCGCCAACACATCTTCTCTTTAGAAGAAGTGCTGGAATGGAAGTAAAAGAAGACATAAAAACTGCATCTTGTACCTTATACGTGTTAAGCTTTCAAACATTTTTTCCTGTAATTAAAAAAAGATTATCTTATACAAAGGATGTTTTGGTAAAACATAGAATTTTGTATTTAATGAAAAATGTATGATGTTACATGATGAACAACAGTTTACGCTTTTGATAAAGCAGTCATGCCAAGAAACAGATTAGCATGTAACCAGCAAAGTTCATCATTGTCTTCAACACTGTGGTGACAGCAATTAACACATGTATGATTAAGTAATTAATAAGCATTATACTTTATATACTTGGTATTAATGCGCATGCGTGGAAAAGTGTAGACATGGACTTTTAAAAACAACAGTTTTTGGCTCTAAAAATTAATGTATAAGTGCTTACTAGTGTTTTTTCATGAAGAATACCCGACATGAGGCAGTGCTCCAACATTTTTACTCAATGCCGGCTAATAGCGACAATTCATAAACAAGACAACCCAAACAGGTCAGAATAGGAAAACGTAATGCCAACACCCCATTTACGGGTGATGATAACCATTGTTCCGAAACCGGTTTGGCAAATCAGCAAACTACAAGCACGGGAAAATCAAGCGCGATTCAAGCGGTCAACACACCAGCAACGTATGTAAACATTCCCTTGAATGATTGCCTAAGTTTTCAAAACAGTCAGGAATACGTTTCGTCAATAATTAACCCTTATAACATCTCACTAGTCGCTATGAATTTTAGTCAACCGAACTTTGGAAAACCGCATTTTTTATGTTCACTCCCCAAACTTCTGCCGGCCAACAGAACATTACACCAAATTGAACATTGGGCATAATGAAAGACGTGAAAGCTATCACAACGCCATTCCTCCTAATCGAGAAACATTAAGCACTATGAGTTTAAAGATCACCGAAATGGAAAACAAACTCGGAAATTTAGACCAAAGGGTTACAACTATTGAAAACTCTTGCAGCTTCATAAGCAATGAATTTGACACACAAACAGTTCAGCTCACACAAACACAGGCACAATTAAAAACGTTAAAATCTAAATGTGCGACTATGAAAAAAATTCTTAAGAATATGATTCCAAAGAGGAGATAAACGAAAAGTAGTCGACCTTGAAAGTCGCTAATTGAGGGAAAATCTAATGTTCTACGGAATCGACGAGACAAATGACCCAGTCAATGAAAACAGCGAAACATTAGTTAAAACACTCATTCTAGACGTCCTGAAAATCAATACACAAATCATGGTATTCGATAGGGTACACAGAATTGGCCCAAAAGGAAATAGACGAACGAGACCTATCGTCGCCAAAGTCCATAGCTACAACGACAGAGAGACAGTGCGTCAAAAATCGTTTGACACAGAAAGCGGAAATGGAATAGCGTAACATTGAAGTCGGCGTCCAATGACCCCAACAAATCAGACAGGCCAGAAAAGCTCTGCATTTCTTGCCAAGGAAGCGGAATCCAGATGGGAAAAAACACGGATGGTAGACAACAAACTCTACATCAACAATTAATTACGTCATAAGTACGTCAACGGAAACGTCATCAACATTAGACAATAGGAACATCATGAGAATGACATCAGCTTCCTGTCGTGGAACGTTAACGGACTTGCTCGGAAAATAAGTGATCCAGATTTCCTAAGTGAAAGAACATCATATGACATTATACTTTGATCAGAGACTTGGCTATCATCTAACACGTGTGTCCATCTGGACATCAATAGGTTTAAAAGCGAACATATCGTCATATCCTAAGAAAAAAAAGTGCAAACACCACAAAAGGGCGATACAGTGGAGGTATTTCATTATATTATAAAAATGATTTACCAAACAAAATTAAAATAGAAGATACAAATAAATTAGGATAAAATGTTGTAAAACTATTTTTAACTTTGATCAAGATGTGTATATATGTCATGCATACAATAAAAACCTAAAATCTCAATACCAGCGATATTGATTTTTTGAAATAATAGAATTCGATATAGAACGATATAAAATCCACGGAAAGATATTAATTACGGGCTATTTGAATAGCAGAACCTCGACATGCTTGAGAGAGAACGATGTTTTAGATATTGATTGATATATCGATGATGACGTGACATTACAAAACAATGTTTACATCACGCCGCGATTAAGTAAAGATCACGTGCTTGATGCGCACGGTAAACGCCTCATCGAGTTTTGTCAATTGACCAGTCGCCAAATTATCGATCGCTCCGCCCACATAGTCACGTGGTCTAGTGATTAGAAAACTCCGACAAGCAGATCGCAATTATAGCGGATTACGTGAGGGAAATTCTATATTTGTAGTGATGTATTATGCTCTTTTCTATAAAATAAATTATTAAAGCCGCACACTAAACTAGACTGCTTTGTAAAACGTTAATACAATCATAAAAACTTTAGAGAGAAATGGCGTAATCAAAATAAATGAGTTAACGGCAGACTGACTATCAGAAACGTTTCTTATACATATTATATAGGGAGGTGATGAAAAATCCGTTGTAAAAATGAGCATTTATTTCATATTGATTTTGAACTTGTATTCAACCGTCTGACAGTAAACCCGGTGGCTATTCATATATAATTTTGAAAATATTTTTATTAAATTCAAATGACATATCCATATTATGATGGGTTTTTTGTTTATTAAAAATGTTTAGATCTTTGTTTTATTGTGTTAGTTTTAAAAAGACACCGATTTTTTTTATTTAGATATAAATTAAATTTTGATTGTAACCATAATTTAATACAGGCCTGATTTCGTGGTTTCATTAACAGATAGTCTAATATGCATTTTATTACATTTATGTTTCATGCGAACCTGTTACATTTCACTATCAAAAAATGAAATGTTGGTATTACGGTGCTGTTCACGAACATTCGAATTGAATACATTTAGCATATTATGCATTTGCTTATTTATAACAAGATGGCCCTTATATGTTAATTGCAATTTTCACATTTCTCCCCGTATCAATATATGTTGTATTAGAAATGTTGTTGTTGTAATATAAGCCGTACATTTTACACTTGAAGTCGCTTTAAGCTGGCTAAACCGCGTTGAAATCACCTTTTTGTTGTTTTTACTTTAGTTAAAACAATATTTAAGTTAACAATTTATAATGATTTCCCTTGTTTATGATCCACAGAAAATAAATATATAATTGGAAATCATTTAAGTAATTAAATAGTTTTCTTTTCTTGTGTACAGTACCTAACAATGCCTTAATGTTCCTTCATTCTGAGATCCACGCAACATACTGTTATTTATTAATCATCGACAATTACGCTGAGATTAATAAGCACGTGTGGCAATTATTATGTTGCCCAAACTGCTTAATAATATTGTGCATCAAACGGTATAACACGTTTAATAGAACACACACCTGGTGTAGTTAAACTATTTATTGTGTTTGTTTTCTCATTACTCGTTCATATGTTCAAGAAATAAAGATAAAATAATAACCTTTTATTAAGTATGTATAGCACCTACAATTTTGAATAATAATCGAACAGTAATGATCATGCATTTGATATAAAATCTGTGTAAACTCTTAAAAATTACGTCCATTCCATATGTACAACACGCTTTGTTTGTCGGACAAAATGGCGGCCAGATAAGCGTTGCTGAGGGGTGTGTGAAAAATCGATATCTGATTGGCTGATCGACAAAATGTGGGCGGAGTTGGCGACTGGTCAATTAAGTTCGCTTATAATGGGTAATGGTCGGCTGCATAGTGACCGCGACATCGGAGTATTTACATTTCATTCATTCAGTGAGAGTAGCGTTGGAGATTATCTTTTATTAAGTTTCCGAGATTTTGACTGCGTTTCGTATTTTGGGATATTAGATCAAAATGAATTTTCGGACCATTCGGGGCTAGTATTTTGCTTACAGTCTTACCAACAATTACCCTGAAAAGCCGAACAATTCAAATCTTATTTGATTGAATACCAAGCCAACATAAATTCGTTGGCGGATCGAATCGATAATGGGAGTGATATTGATATAATATCCTCACATTTTATGGATATTTTGGAAACAGGTGCGGCCCAAGTATTTGAGAAAAAGCACACCTCTTCTCATAAAAGTCATCCGTCTAATGATAACGAAAAACCCTGGTTTAACCAAGAATGCCGTTTAGCAAGATCGGAATTTAAAAAATCTCGAAATAAATTTCTGAAGGATAAAACCAATTCAAGTTAAGGACAGGCATTCTTAAACTCAAAAACTAAATACACACGTACAAGCTGCAAAGCAAAATGTAATTTTAAGACCCACGAAAGCAACATCTTTCGAAATTGAGTAAATCGAACCATAAAGATTTTTGGAACGCCTAGCCGGTACGAGCACTTTAAGAACCTTTACTCAACTGAAGAAACCCCCGAAAATGCATAACCCGAACACACCCTAAACACCCAAGATATCGAATTAGATAGAGAATTAAGCCTATAGGAAATCATTTAAGCAATACGTTCACAAAACATCAACGGTAATAGTGGTATTGATAAGCTATGTGCAGAGGTTTACAAATGCGCAATCAGCGAACTAGCGCCGTTCATTCTTAAGTTATTTAATAGTCTATTCGACCATGGGGAATACCCGAGTCATGGGGAGAGGGCATAATTGTACCGATCTTCAAAGGCGGAAACATGGAAGATGAAACGAATTACAGAGGAATCACTTTAGTTAATATCCTTCCAAAAACATATTCAACTGTACTTTTAAATCGTTTGACGGAATGGTCCGAAAATATGAAACTATCATAAAAAACCAATTTGGTTTCAAAAGGGTAAATCAAAATAGATTGTATCTTCGTTCTGCATTCTATAATTACAAAAACACTTAGTAAAAAAGCAATTATATTGCGCCTTCGTGGACTTTGAATAATGTTTCGATAAATTAGCGACAATTATTTTCCAGAAACTTATTAATGAAAATGTCAGCTCCAAATTCGTAAACGCGGTCAGAGGTATGTACAGTACCATGAAATCATGCGTGCGATATAATTCTACGTACTCGTCGTTTTTCGAGTCAAAACAAGGTGATCAAAGCTCAACTTTACTCTTCCTCTTTTTCGTAAACGATTTTTCACAAACATTAATGAAAACATAGACGGACTATTCACGTTAGAAAATCAAAAGCTATTTCTGTTACTTTTTGCCGACGATGCCGTTTTGTTCGCACACACTCCGCGAGCGCTCTCGTCATTGCTTAAAGACCTCGAACATTACTTCCAACATTGGCGCCTATCTGTCAATATCTCGGTGTGCAGCTCTTAAAAACGGCAATTGGAATATAACACAGAAAAATATTCAAGTAGGTACAACATTAACATATTCAGCGGAAATATGGGGTTTAAAAGAAAGTTACGATATAGTAACGATATAGAACTAGTACACCGAAAATTTATCACAGTTAGAAAATCAACATTCAGATGGTTTATATGGAGAATTAGAAAGGTACCCTATGGTTATAAAACAAAAACTAAAAGTACTTAAATACTGGATATTGTTTTTAATAAACCCGAATAACAAATTATTAACAAGACATATTTATCATTTGTTAAAAGAGGAAGCTGATGGAAATATCACATACGGAAATAAAAAAAATGGGCCTTCGAAATAATATCTCTATTAGAAAATATTGGATGGTGGAATCAAAACGAAGTTTTACCAAATGATTTCGACCTAAAAAATATATCAGATCGAATATATGATATTTTTTAACAGTCGTGGTACTCAAACATTAATAATTCAAATCGACTAGCCTCTTATAGCACCTATAAGGACGATTTTGAATTTGAGGCATATCTTAATAGCATAAACGAAACAACATTTAGAATTGCCCTAACTCAGTTTAGAATATCTGCACACAATAATGCGATCGAGAAAGAACGAGATGAAAATATCCCAAAAGAAAATAGATTGTGCACATATTGTAATATGAAAGTCATCGAAAGTGAATACCACTTCTTACTTGTATATCCAGCCATACCACAATCAGAAAACAATATTTGAAACCATATTACTGTCACTGGCCATCAATAAACAAGTTCCGGTCTCTTATGTCGTCAAAATCAACTAAAGTAATAAACAATTTATCGAAGTACATATATTATGAAACAAGATCACGAACTATTTTTACATCGAATATACCCTAAATAAATAGCACGTTATTGTCTCTTGCATCATTTATAAGAAGATAGTGTAAAGGACGCTAAATCATAATGTATCCTACATGCAAATAAATGTTGTTGTTATTGTTGTAAATCAAGATAATATGTACTATGCAAATTCTGTTTGCACGGCACTTACATCTCTGTTAATCATTCTCAGATTAATGTTTAAAATATGTCATGTTCCTTTCACTTTTCACGCTATAACTCTATTGTTGGCTAACAGTATGCATTGTGCTATTTTATGCCAGAATAAAGATATGTTATGCTATGTTATGTTAAATTAATGTTTAAATTTAGAGCATTAAATATTTTCTGTTCTCTATGCATGTCTGGAGGGTTCAGAGTGTATTATGTACAAAACAAAAATATTTTCATCATGCTAATATATATTGATTAATAATTTGTTGTGATATTTTCACAAAGATTAAGTTTAAAAAGAAAAATAACGATGAAAACAAATAGTGCATTTTATATTGATTTTATTGTAATAAATTGTGGAAAAGTATGTGGTCTCAATTGTGTGATGTATTACTGATGTGTTCGTAAAAGGTTGCTTATACGCAATCAGTCATTTATATATTTGTTATCATTGCAGATCTTCGAAAATTCATTTTGCCAATCCTGGTGCAACCTTTGCTTACCAAGCTTAAATTTAACTGTCAGTTTGGACACTATGTCGATGATAATATGTACGATATATTGTGTTGTGATTGACTTTTTTAACAGATAAAGTGTTTTATTTCAGACTTAACATGTCATTTTTCATCAAGGAATAACAAAAAAATACAATTTTATTGATATGCATGAATAAGTAGTAAATAATATCAACGATCTGTATCTTATGTTGTTTTTTAACAGTCTGTCATCCATAAGTAAACACATTAAGCACGTAAAGTATGTTTAGGGAATACAATGTATACATTTTTGTTGTTTCTGCAAACTAAGTCAGATACATGAAAATCTGTTTCATGATTGATGATGAACAACTCACTCATAGTGATTTCACTATAAAATATACTGTACAGTAAAATAAATATGTTGTATTGTATGCCTGGTATGTGTTCTAAAAATAAAATCGCTAATACTGTTGTAGTTCATATTCTCATCAAGATACATATATTGTGGATAACAAATAGCATGTATATGCAATAGAAAATGTACTGTTTCCATAGCAACTGTTAACGCAATTAATTTTGTGTAATTAATTTCATCAATCATTGAATAAAATAGAATTGCTAAATACAAAGACTTATGGCGGTATAGATGCACAACACAAATTGTATCATGAGCAGTTATTCATGTTAGTTCCTTGTTCGTAGCTATAGAAACTGGTCAATCTCTGAATACACCTATTTCAAGAAAATGTGCATACATTTTTTATTATAAAAATGTTTATGATGTTTCATATCTGTCTAGGGCCTTTTTCTTGCTGTCATGTTTTTGTATTATATTCTTTAAAATGGTCATACATATGAAAAAAGAACATGTTTGTTTCCATGAAAACCATGAGTATTTCTGATTTATATTACTTCAAATAATTCGGTATTTTTAATCAAATACATCAACATACGCGAATAATGGAGTTATTATCAGCACAAACTGATAAGCATAACATGTACTGATACTTATTGAATTAAAATGTAATTTCTTCAAAACAGTGCCATTTGGCGCGTAAGATTTGCAACACAAAAATGAACAGGAATTGCGAAAATGCTGACTTTGAAATAAGTTTACCTTCTAAATAATACAATTGAAAACAAAAGTTAAACTATTTTTGTGTGTTTTCACTTGTAAGTCGCATATTCACCGCATGAAATGTGAGTTATTATAGTCAAACCACACATTAGTGTTAGTAGATACAAATTATACATCCGGAGTTCACATCATATGTGTCCTCATCGCTTATTATGAGTTTATCTCTCCGCCATCGAAATATATCGTTTGTACATATTTAACACGAATTAAGTTTTTTCGGACCATTTAAATCACACATTCATGGCCGCGTCATGCGAAAATGGGTCTTATGGCGTTTCGGGCAACGCTCAAGCCCAGCCTGTTCATTTGCGTGGTCTGGTCATAAGCGATGCTGTCCGCTATAAAATCACTCAATGTTTTATGGTCTCATTATGTATCTCCTGTCCAGACTGAGAGATGTGCAGACTGGGTGGGCTATACATGTAGCTATGATGGGCGCATATGGCATAAGAACCATTTTCGCATGACGCGGGTCCTTTTAAATCTCATTGTGAATTGTAAATGGCATATTTTAGCAAAATGCATTTCGATATAAAATTGAATTCAAAAAGCAAATGCAGCAAACTGGCAAATAAGGGTAGCCTATTCAGGCGTTCAGGAACGATTTCCAGACGTGCTGACCGAGTACGGCAAACATTTGTGGTTAGAAAATTAATTGATTTTCTCTTAACCTGATACTATACTATTTCGGTAGTGTTTTTTTTTTTCATCTTAAAAGCAAAAATGTTTTTATCGACAGTCATTTATGTCCCTGACGATTTAGTGACTGCGTACGGAACCTGAAATTCTGCGAGATGGGCCACATTTTGTGTATATGTGTCGCTTGAACATGCAGAGTAGTCCGGAATTGCGTAAATTAAAACAGTGTTACATCCTTTACGCTGCGCACAGACACAGTGATGCAGCCAAATGTCAGGGGGTTTCTTTCTATTCAGCCTAAAAAATAGTCAAGTGTATTCATTCGTGCCTGCTTGCGTTATGTAGAGGTCATTTAAGGTGAAAAGCTGGGTAAAACAGCTACGCAGAAAAAGCGCACGAGTGTTCTATACCGATGTTCAGGTAGGAGACTTGTTGACACCGTGTGAACTACTAGGGTAACAAGTAATGCATCAACAACAAAGTAATTGTAAACAGAGCTTTCTTTATGACAACCTAATACCATCGTGGGATACCCACGTTCGACCCATTCCGCTCCACTCCATTTATCGACCGTGGGGCATTGCGAACTCTTTTCACCGTTTTAGGGTGTGTCAAATCCAGTAATTTCATTGGATCCCTCACGATTTTATGAGGATTTTTTTACCAATGATACAACTCGTTCTATAGAGACTTCGGGTTTGTTGTCAAAATAGCGTCGTCCGTAGACATGGAATTTCTTCGTGCATGCGAATATTTAAAATTGAGAATTTATACGACTTTCATAGTATAATTTTTCCCTTTTATAATTCCACAACAAAACACACATTTATTTTCTATGGCGGCCGCCATTATCCAGGCGAAGCATTGACACCTACAAAGCGAAGACTATTCTTTTTGTAAACTGCGATTTCATTGGTCTACTGAAAGGTTGCAGTTAAGGTCAAAACGGCGTGTATTGCTTATAGACAATCCTAGAAATCGATACCTCCCGGATTACCCGCCCCTGAATACTCTCGCGCGCCTCCAAAACGGTACTGAAGAAATAAACATGGACCTATATATGTGTGTATAGGTCCCTACGCAAAACAAGGAAGCGAAACGGGTTTATCAAATATATTTGAGGATTTAAAGAGTTTCTGTTATCGATCTGACAACCACGTAATAGTTCGTTTTTTATATTAATATAAATTACGTAATTAGTAGAAATAAGGTTCATCTGCATTCGTTTAAGAGTAATAACACACAGCATGGACATGGACCTATTTGTGTAGGTCCCTGGCATGAATAAGTTCTTGATTGTCATTTAACATGTTATTTAAAGGTGACGCGTGATATCTTATCTAAATTTCGGTATCAACACATGTGCAGACATGTGGTGTCACGGGCAAATCCATAAACGCTTTTAATCCACACTTGGAACATCGCCTCCCATTGAGCGAATTCGTTCGCGCCTTTATCGCTGATGTTTTTTTCAAGAGATGTATGATGCTGTCATTTATAATCCGTAATTAAAGGAAAATAAATGACTTATTTTGTGCATGTTTTTATTTTTTAAGCGTAAATTTAGACCGTTTTACGAACATTTAATAAAGACATACGTTTAGGAAATCTAGAGAACACAATTGGAACTATTTAAGTTTATTTAAGGCTCATTATTTTTCATGTTGAACATTTCAATCGTGAATTAAGATGTTATTAAGAAAATTTAATAATATTTCAGGCAACATGTAAAACGTTATTTAAATAATAATATAAGAAAGTTGTAGACAAAAGCTGATATGTCCTTTTCAATAAAAAAGTATGACATATCCTGACATCTTACACAGTTTTGCAAGCTAGTTATTTTTGTATTAGCTTGAGAGCGAATTTTAAATAAAAGATTGCTAAAAACCACTTTAGTTTTAGACTAAGCTAGATACATAATTTTAATTAAAAAAAATCTCTACCTGAAAATCTTACAGAGTTTCGATAGCAAAGATTTACGAAACAATTTTAGAATCATAAACTTCATTTCGGCTATAGATTTGTATATTACCTTTAAAATGACACTTACAAGGGAAATATTAATAGCGAAATGGTAACTGTTTAGACAAACAAAGAGATGTATTATTCAATTAAAGAAGTCGTCCTAAGTCTTTAATCTTACAACGTTTCTTAATGAATATCTCCGGAAAGTATAGAAAGTACGACATTTAATAAGAAATAATATAGGCTTAAACAAAGGCAGATATCAATTTAATTGTCTACATCGATCTTAAATCTATCTAATTAATATCAAAGATCTATCCAAAAAATATGGTCTGAATGGATGTTTCCAATCTTTATATATTGATAGATCTTTGTTAATATCTCCGGCACTATTTACGCTAAAATCACAACGTTTACTTCACACTTTAGATATTTCTATACCTTTATAATTATGCTTGAATAATTTTATTCCATAAAGAAATAATTAAATTTTATACAAAGGCATTATGCTGAAAGGTATGCTTAAAAATGCCAACTCTGCCTTAAACATTACGTGTTGTCACTGAATATTGTTGCAGAGACACATATTTTATGAATCTATCGTGTATATTTTTAATTTAAATTATATTGATTTACGATGTGATACATGTCGACACTTGGTTTCATGTTTCACTTGTTTTCAATCCTAATGTGCAAAGTCATAAAGTACTGTTTATTGGAATAAAGCGGGTGTACACTATGATAACGTTGTAATCTGTCAAATTCTTCAGTACCGTTTTCAATCGCGGGTTACGTAATAGCCAATATGGCGGCGCCCATATTATCGATTCTGGGATTGTCTATATTGTCCCACGGCTAATGCTGGAGAGTAACGGAATGAATTAGTCGTGGGTATCCGACGAAGCCTAATACATGAGTAAAAACTACTGCTCGCAGATTTATTTTCATCAATTATCTTATTGTATATGTTTAATATAGTGTCACAAAAAAGTTTTGTACAGGGGATTTCCATCATGAAATTATATTCTTACTGTGAAAGGTATTCGATATTCCAACAATATTCATTTCATATGATGGTGATTGCAAATTTTATTTTATATTAACTGGTTCTAATTATACCATTTTCATGATATTTTTAATGAATTCAGAACGTCAAAAAGATCCATGTTATAACATAAATATGAGGCTGAACAGTGCACACACATCTCGACCTGTGCGTTAAACAAACTCTTTATAAAGTTGGATGGGCTGTGTTCGTTTCACACTTGCGACTTTTAAAGCTATAATATAATTTTGAAAAATGAGTTACGTCTAAGATCATGCAAAAGCGAACAACTTCAGTGCCTCCCGCGCTTTGATTCTAATAAGCGAGTTCTTTTCAAACACTTCAATACACTGTTTATACGCTGTTGTGCACGATAGAGTCACCATCTATTTATGCGTCATTGGTCATTGTCGGCTCGGGTACTACTTACATGTACCCCGGGTACTCTTAAGTATACTTACATGTACCCTGGGTACGGTAAATATACTTAATCGTACTGGTCGATATAAGACTGTACCCGAGTTGTATTCCCGCCTAAAATTCGATGTCGTAACGCGCTACCAATTATTTTAAACAAACTTCTCTTTATAAAACAACTGTATCAACATGCATTTTGAGTATGAGTTTCGATAATTTAGAGGCGATTTTATAGAAAATTGACATAAAAAAAATAGCCGGCAACGACCGAGTACGTGTTAATTTTCCCGGGTACGTTTTAGTATATTTACCGTACCCGGGGTACATGTAAGCAAACTTAAGAGTACCCGGGGTACATGTAAGTAGTACCCGATCCGACAATGACCAATCGAGCTCTATTTATAGTGTAATGTATACACTCTTATTAGTAGTAATTAACCTGAATAAAAAGTTCCCTCCCTTGTTAACATACATTATGGAAATTCGCGCCACTGAGTTTGTGGAACAGCAAAAACCCGTGGTCTCATCAAAAGCGTCAAGACTGAAGAGGCAAGGACCATGGCGGCGTACATCTGGAACAGGTTTGTTTTTCGGTGTAATGTATGATCTGTGCAGTTAATTGTTTTACTTTTTATGACCCCGGATCGAAAGATCGGGGGTATATTGTTTTTGCCCTGTCTGTCATTGTATGTGTCCGTGTGTTCCAAAACTTTAACCAAAGCTTTAACCTTCTTCTTAACTTTTGCAAAATTGAACGTAATAGCTTGATATTTGGCATGCATGTGTATCTCATGGAGCTGCACATTTTGAGTGGTGTGTTGTGATATAGTGGTAAATGAATATTACCTATCCACATCGGCAGATGTGGATGACATCAGGAATGGTGAAATCACAGGATACAAACAGATTAAGTTAACAAGAACAATAAAACACGACTTCTTCTGTCTTGATTCCGGATAGCACACTGGATCCCGGCTTTATTTACCCCCTACTTGGCCAGAGGTCGGAACGGTCCCAACACAATTCGGTTATTCCACCACATTCCTCCCCATTTTATAGCACCCTTTTTTTAATTGAAAAGACTGTGACCCCATGCCCACCCATTACACTTGTTCATGACCTAGCCCTCTTTAACCTGTTTCTCATAATTAAGCATGGGTCAGTCAGACTCCCATTTATCCTCCTAAAAAATCCCTGCACGCATTACATTGATTGACCAGACCACTTATTACCACATAGACCCAACTAGAATCATTTTACTAGATCTTGGCTCATATTTAACCTGCCCACACTTCCCCATACAGCACAGACCACAAGGAGGGATCCTGTCACCTGCTCCATGGTTTGACCTTACTCCTTAATCATATTAATGACCGAAAAGACCCTCAGGATCCCTATGCGTGCCACACCTAGATCCGTAACGACCCTACTACTGACCGCATCTAGCTTAACCTTGACTAAGATCGGCCATAAAACTGACCACACAACCTCAGTGAATATCAGTCGCACAACCAACCACATCTAGTACCACCTCGAACAATATCAGCCATATAATCGACCGCAGCTAGCACAACCATCGGCCATCAAACCGACCGCATCTAGTACAACCTCGAACAATATCGGCCATATAATCGACCACGGCTAGCACAACCATGAAAAATATCGGCCATCAAACCGACCGCATCAAGTACAACCTCGAACAATATCGACCATATAATCGACCGCAGCTAGCACAACCATGTATAAAGTCGGCCATCAAACTGACTGCATCTAGTACAACCTCGAATAGTA
Organism: Dreissena polymorpha; assembly: GCF_020536995.1. Lineage (NCBI taxonomy): Eukaryota > Metazoa > Mollusca > Bivalvia > Myida > Dreissenidae > Dreissena > Dreissena polymorpha. Next base: position 106,063,884 of record NC_068363.1, read on the forward strand.
TCGGCCATATAATTGACCGCAGCTAGCACAACCATCGGCCATCAAACCGACCGCATCTTGTACAACCTCGAATAGTATTGGCCATATAATTGACTGCAGCTAGCACGACCATGAATAATGTCTGCCATAAAACCAACCGCATCTAGTACAACCTCGGACAATGTCGGCCCTAGAATTGACCGCATCTAGCACACACATGAATAATATCAGCCATAGAATTGACCGCATCTAGCACAACCATGTGTAATGTCGGCCATACAATTGACCGTATCTAGCTCAACCTTGAACAATGTCGGCAATACAACCGACCGCATCTCGAACAACCTCAGAAAATGCCGGCTTTACAACAGACAGTATCTTGCAAAACCTTAGACAATGCTGGCCTTACAACTGACCGTAATTTGCACAACCTCAGACAATGCTGGCCTTACAACTGACCGCATCTTGCAAAACCTCAGACAATGCCGGCCTTACAACTGACCGTATCTTGCACAACCTCAGACAATGCCGGCCTTACAACTGACCGTATCTTGCACAACCTCAGACAATGTCGGCCTTACAACTGACCGTACCTTGCACAGTTACAGGGCGCCCCAAATGGTGGCGCCATCCTATTATGATTCTTTATCACATTGCTCAAGTCGCCGTCTTCTACCAGGACTCCGGCATCGACCCTGCCACTTGAGTACATGCCATTGCCTGAGCCCCCACTATTACACCGCTAGCTTGCGCGAGTCAAATAAACCTGTTGCGGACAATCATAAAAGCACAGAAATTACCAGGTGGATCAGTTCTGTGCATGAGCCATTCCTGAACAAATCGGAAATGGCTCACCGCCTTCACCACAACTCGCCGCAGTGAACCTCTAAGCATAAACTTTCCCTTTCCTTAACCCTTTTCTTGTGCCATAGCGACCATCTGGCCACTAAAACCCAAGGCGGCCCCCACTACATCAATAGTGGCTTCATGTTTTCGCAATACAATCAACTCGAACACCTGTTCCAACATCGGAACCTTTTCCGGCAACTGACCAACTACCCGGTCCGAAACCAAGGTCACCTCAGCCGCCTTTTCCACCACAGCCTGTACCTCAATACCGTTTACCCTAGCATCTACTTGGAACATTAAATCAGATTTAATCTGTCTAATGATCACCGATGGGCTCTTATCATTATGGATCAGTTCTAAGCCCTCTACACTGACCCCTTGACTTTTAAATCGCTAAATGAAACCTTTTTACCCTCTGTATGGGTATCGCCACCCTTATCAGGCGCTTGATTTGGGCAATCTCTAGCCATGTGACCACTCTCGTTACACCTGTAACACCGGTCATTCCTAGCTGGAGACTGAGATGAGCTTCTGACGGGCATTGCCAGAAGTTAGTCAAGCTTTCCCATCAAAACATTCATCTTCTCATCCAATAATTCATTTTTCTTCTCCATGGCAACCATCCTATCAACTAGCCTATACTGCGGAGCAACCTTGACCTCGGAAACCTCCATTTGCCCTTCACATTCTACTTTTTTGACCGCTTTCACTCTGCCATACATTAATCCGTGGGTGTGAACAGCCCACTTAAGCTTGTCAATAGCTTGCTCGATAGATGCGGGCCTCTGACAAACAACTAACTCGCCCGCTTCTTTATCCCTAGCACCCATGCAGAATCTTAATATGGACTCTTGCAACATGTACGCCTCGGGCAGGTCCCTATACGCTTTGCCTGCAAGGGTCAATACCCTGTCAGCCCAGTCATCGACCGATTCATCATCTCCCTGTCTAGCACTGGAGAAAGTTACCCTCGCCGTCTCTGGCAAGTCACGGTACCCGAACCGCCTCTCTAGCTTGTCAACAACCTTGGAATAATTAAGCTCTCACTCCCTATCCATCACCAAGGCATAGTATTATCTTGCCTTGTCAGTCAAGCAGAGACATAGGTAGTCTCTCTTTTCTCCAACTCCCCACTCAAAAATAGTTGAGTATTTCTCAAATTTGGTAAGGAAGGCCTGCCAGCTTCCCAGACCATCGTACACTAGTGCCTTAGGCAGCGACTGCAGCCTAGACTTCTGCTGGCCAGGAGGCAAAGCTCTTTGGCCAGCGGGTGCAGCAACATTCTCGCTTACACCTCGCGTTGCATTAACCGCACTCTGGGTGACAAGACGAGGGGCTGTCCTACTCCTGTCCACCTGTGGTGCAGGTACCACCGGAGTCGAGGTTACATACTAAGGTTGGTTAACCTGGTTGGTTAATTGACCCTGACCACCTAGCGAAACTGGTACCTGCGTCACCACCTGGTAAGGCATAGGTTGAGCCCCTTGCGCCATGGCATGGTAATGTACAGGGTACATCCCATGTGCTGGCTGTCCTGGTGAAAACATATCTGGACATTGATGTTGGTTAACAGGATCAATTAATTGACCCTAACCACCTTGCGAAACCGGTACCTGCGTCATTGCCTGATAAAGCATATGCTGATCCCCTTGCGTCATGGCATTGAATTGTACGGGGTACGTTCCATGTGCCATGGGCATTTGAGCCATTGCTTGGTAAGGGCCAGCCTGCATACCATGGTCCTTTGACATATAAGGTGCCGGTGTCGCAGGCCTATTTTGAACAGAATGGCCTAATGATCCATGCTGCCATCCAAGTTTTACCTTGGGTTGAGTTGCAGCCTGGTGCTGCACAGACTTGGCCTGGAGTGACATTTGTGCCGGTGTGTTTGTCCAATGTAGCTCCATCTTATCCACCGACCCCTTGTACCACAATGCCTCAGTCTTGTGCTACGCCACTTTAGGCTTTGCACCCTGATCCACCACCTTAAAATCAGATGATTTAACATATGATGAAGGGGGTCCACTGAGGTTGGCACTATCAATTGCTGCCGACACCTTCGTAATCACATCTTGGCCAAAATTGGTGACAGGTTCACCAAACACCTGATCTTTCTCCATTCTTGACCATAGATTCCGATCATTGACTCACCTTCAGATTTACTGAACGTGAGCAAGGACCACAAGAGTAGAGATGACCTGAGATGCGGTATGGTGGCTAAATCATATCGAGTAATTCTACCATGCAATTCCCTGTACGTTATAATAGATTGGGCCACTTTCGGACCAATACCAGGAAGCATTCGCAATTCATACTCAGACGCAGTATCAACATCAATAAGCTTTGTTCGGTCCATGATTTGAAATTATGTATTTAGTTTAATTATTTTTTAAAGAAACTGGCATAACTACTATTTCCACTACCAGGTACAAGAAAAAAATAATTTTAAATCAACGTACCCAAATTTCACAAAAAAAAATAATTTAATTTATTGGAGGGACTACGGTAATGCACTGAATGGGTGCGCTCATGAACAAATTTTAAGTGTACGGTAATCCACCAAAACCTTTCCAATATCTCGTTGGACAGAATATTTTATTCACATTCCAACGAAATCATCTTGATATTTGGTATGTTGATTGCTATGAATAGCACACAACAAGAAATATCTACAAATATACAAAATATGCAAGCTACAATATGAAGCGTGCACACACTTGTAATGAAATTGTGATCCAATCACGAACAATGTTTAACGCTGTTAATAGATAACTTATCTATTTGAAATCAGGAATTCACTAGTTAATGCCTTTTAACTAATGAAATTTGTATTGAATTAAAAATGAATGTAACAAGTCTCATAATGTATAGTGAAATGTTACAAATGAAGTATAATTTTAGAAATTCACTAGTTATAAATAACCAGCGAAATTGTTATAATTTGAAATTGTTATAATTGTAATGTCAGTTGTCTTCACTACAGACTGGACATTTCCTGTAGGAAAACACTAGAACATTTTATTTATGAAGAGACTTTAGTAATTGAACACAGGTCACACATCATATAATAAACAAATGGCAAAAAAGACTTAAATTTCAATGAAATAATAAAATGCAATATGATATGAATAACACTCTTTTTATTTAATGCTTTCCGGTGGTTTATAGAGAAATATCAGTGAATTAAAACTGATAATTTCACTGTTTCAAACAGTGAAAATTATCAGTGAGAATTATCGATAATTTTCATTGTTTACTGTGAAATGACGTCATTAGCCGGATTTTTTTCGAAAAAATCTCTGCTTATAGATTGATGTTGTTGGGCGGGCAGGCGGGCGGGGTGGCGGCGTGCTCGAAAATGTTAAAGTTCTTATTTCATGGTATAACTTTGGTATGCTTGGACCTAGAGTCTTCAAACTTGACATGAAGGTTGGCCAGGATTAACAGATGACCACTGGTCATTTCAAGGTCATTCATTTGAAGGTCAAGGTCACTGTGATCTTCAATATAAAAAATGTTAAAGTTGTTATAACTTTGGTATGCTTGGACCTAGAGTCTTGAAACTTGACATGAAGGTTGGCCATAACTAGTTAGTAACCACTGGTCATTTCAAGGTCATTCATTTGAAGGTCAAGGTCACTGTGACCTTGAATGTAAAAATGTTAAAGTTCTTATTTCATGGTATAACTTTGGTATGCTTGGACCTAGAGTCTTCAAACTTGACATGAAGGTTGGCCAGGATTAACAGATGACCACTGGTCATTTCAAGGTCATTCATTTGAAGGTGAAGGTCACTGTGACCTTCAATATAAAAATGTTAAAGTTGTTATAACTTTGGTATGCTTGGACCTAGAGTCTTGAAACTTGACATGAAGGTTGGCCAGAACTAGTAAGTAACCACTGGACATTTCAAGGTCATTCATTTGAAGGTCAAGGTCACTGTGACCTTGAATGTAAAAATGTTAAAGTTGTTATAACTTTGGTATGCTTGGACCTAGAGTCTTGAAACTTGACATGAAGGTTGGCCAGAACTAGTAAGTAACCACTGGACATTTCAAGGTCATTCATTTGAAGGTCAAGGTCACTGTGACCTTGAATGTAAAAATGTTAAAGTTCTTATTTCATGTTATAACTTTGGTATGCTTGTACCTAGAGTCTTCAAACTTGAAATAAAGATTGGCCAGTACTAGAAGATGACCACTGGTCATTTCAATGTCATTCATTTGAAGGTCAAGGTCACTGTGACCTTAAATGTTAAAATGTTAAAATTGTTATAACTTTGGTATGCTTGGACATAGAGTCTTCAAACTTGACATGAAGGTTTGCAAGCACACTTAGATGACCACTGGTCATTTCAAGTTCATATTTGTGACCTTAAATGTTATTGTTGTTCATGTATATGCATGCATTCAAAACATAACACAAGGTTTGCTCATGCCTTGAAAAGTACTTACATTTCATTTTGACCTTTGAACAATATTTCAGTAATTTAAGTATTGCATTGACAAAAACACGAAAGGTACTTTCCTGTCATTTAAATCAAAAATCCGGCTTCAATGCGGTCATCTCCGACCGCGGAACTCTTGTTTTTTTGACGAAATGACGTCATTATCCCAGCAAAATTCGTTAGTTAAACTCTTGAACAATGTATATAAACTGTGAAAAATGCATTAAATAAAAAGAAAATTTGTTGGATTCGGTGGATTATCGACTTTAATTCACTCGTGATCATAGAAAACATATATTTTCTATGATCACTCGTGAATTAAAATCGATAATCCACCGGATCCAACAAATATCCTCTATATATATCTAGTTTGATTTGAAGTGTTTTGATACTTAATTAAGTTTCAATATCACCGAAAATTCTCAACAATAAGAATGAATAATGGTGAATATGCGAAACTTTTGCAAAAAATGTTTATGTGTACATGAAACACGAGTTGAAAACAATGTGGTTATTTGCCTGACTGTAGGCAAATCAATGATATTACAAAAGGACAGCTAAATATAGATGGTGAATGGAGCGAATAATAGCGATTTCATGGTTGAAATCACCGCAAATGTACGTAGTGCAACCTACGTCGAAATCAGCAAAATAGCTAACAAAACACGACGTAATCGGTTGAATTCAACACCTTATACCTAAATTGCAATGAAGAAATAGTAAATTAATGAAAGTACATACAGTTAATATGAAAACAAACAAAGACAAGTGTTCTTGAAAATGTTTAAGATGGCCGACTCGAAATTTTTCGAATCAAAATTTCTGACTTTTTTAAAGTAAAAAATACAATTAGTTCGGTGCTCGCAGCGCCATTTGTTGTGATATAGTGGTAAATGAATATTACATATCCACATCAGCAGATGTGGATGACATCAGGAATGGTGAAATCACAGGAAACAAACAGATTAAGTTAACAAGAACAATTAAACGCAGAACAATTAAACGCGACTTCTTCTGTCTTGATTTCGGATAGCACACTGGATCCCTGCTTTATTTACGCCCTACTTGTCCAGAGGTCGGAACGGTCCCAACAAAATTCGGTTATTCCACCACAGGTGAAAGGTCAAGGTCATCCTTCAAGGTCAAAGGTAAAAAAAATAATTCAAAAACTTTAACCAAAACTTTTACCTTCTTCATAACTTTTGCAATATTGAACGTAGCAACTTGATATTTGGCATGCCTGTGCATCTCATAGAGCTGCACATTTTGAGTGGTGAAATGTTAAGGTCATCCTTCAAGGTCAAAGGTAAAAAAATAATCAAAGCGGCGCATTAGGGGGCATTGTGTTTCTGACAAACACATCTCTTGTTCTAATTTGTTTGTGAATCCCATTTTATTGCCATTTACAATATTTTGAAATTATATACCGTCTTTATCCTAATAAACGCTCCCGCCCTAACAAACGCGCCCCTATCGTAAAATAAAATGAAGGAGTGATGAAAATAATAGCGCCCCCTTTTCTCGGCTGCTAAGGGGTAAAGTACTGGTTATAGGCCCAGGAAACGGACTTGAGAGCGTTTATATAAGCCTGAGGCTTTTGATGCAATCTAAGGGGTAAAGTAATTGCATTTTATTAACAGAACATTCTTTTTTTTATCAACAAGGTACAGTACAGCTCACACAAAACCAACAAATTCTGCGATCCGCGGAGTTTGACGACATCAAGTGTTCGCGGAGTTGAATCGGCATCGACCATCTGGTTGCCGCGTCTGTTCGCCGAGACAAGCCTCGGCATGATGCCGAGGAAATTGTTGGTGATGTGACACTCCGCGAACACTCTTATTAACTATAATTTACCTAGGATAAAAACTGATTACAAGTTCCGAATCCGAATCATAAAGTTTATTAAATGTAGTTGTTGTTTTCAAATTTCAACATGTATTTCACACCTTGACAGTTTTTTCTGTCTTTTTTAAATGCCTTGTATAAAACAAAACCGTGTTCGCACCTAGCTGTAGGATACTGCACCTCGATGAGTGATAATTGCGTGTTTGATAAGGCAAGTAACAGTTTGAAGCCATAGATAACTCATAACTGATTGTAATAATCGTATTTTCCCGAGTCTCGATTCCCCGATACATACGTTTCAACTGTCTCAATCGCATACATGCAACTTCTCCCGTCTTTATCTATTACTCGATAATCTCGCATATGCCCGATTTCCTTTTTTAAAAGCAAACTCTGGTTAATATGGATGATAAAAGTGCTCAATTTCTGCATATGCTTCTATTTAAAGATTTGATGAAATAAGCGCCCAATCAGGACAGTTGTATTACAACATGCGTTAATCACCTGACATGGTTTGCACTGGTCGTGTACAGCTTTTTTAGGCTTTAAATTCTAGCCACATTTACATAGTGCATGTGAATTAAATGAATTTCTTTGTTCTGAAAAAAGCGCGCAAAAATTGGCGTGGGTGTATTTAATTGTGAATAAACATTTCATAGCGGGTAAAACATTGAGATCATTAATTTTAATTTCCAATAAAAGTTTCGTTGTGAATTTCAACTAAATTACCGGGTCATGTAGCGAATTACTTGGCATTGACATTTCCTCTTAATTAAATATAATTCAAACACGCTGTATCGTTACCGTTACGCTGTTTCAGTTCCTTAATTATTGAAACCATTATTTTATTGTATACTGACTGCACACAAGTGTCATGTACAGTTCATATTCGTCTGCAACGACCAATAAACAACTTAATCGGGACGGCAGTATTCCCACTGAACACGCAGTTCATCACCAGAAGCAATGTGTAAATTTAAATTTAGATGCACATGTACACAAGTTATTTTCTGAAAATCGGGAAGAAGTGAAAGTAATCATTTAAAAAATAAACCAACATTTGAATTTCCTCAAATGGTCAACATTATTTACATTTTTGTCGTCTGTGTATTTTAGCAACTCGATCATATGCAAAAAGATATCGTTTTTTTTCGATGTTTAAAGCAAGTCTCGTTTCCCTGATTAAACTGTGTAAATTTCTTCGATATGGTTACTGACCTACATTGTTTTGACAGAGGACATCCGATGGTAACTGTATGAAGTATGCAGAAAAGCTGACGAAATGTTAAAAAAATCACAGAATAACAGGGTATTATCTGTATCTGTTTCTTATATTCTTTAATTTGAAATTCTTTTATTCATTAATTTTAAAATTATTTAACATTTGTAATAGTATACAATCAATATTTGTACATATTTCTCCTCGGTGAATCGCCGCGTGTCAAGACGCGGTGTGATTCGGCAGATCCATGCCGAGGCAGAAACAGAATGATTATAGGGTGCAGTATTCTGGTAAGACTAATTGTGATATGTTTACGATTGCTCAATGAACTTGGAACTTTTCGCAAATACCGGTAAACATATTTTACGTGTCAGTTCATATTATACCTAAAGGGGGGTGAAATAAACGGGCCCCCTTTGTGATTTGCATCGCGCCCGGGTGCGTTTATTAGGATAAAGACGGTACTTGGTTTGTGCAAAACATGTCCTTTAGAAAATGGATGCAAAGGATAGCGAGCAACGTGTGTGTTTTTATTAATGAGGGCTTTAACGGTGTATAGTATAGTGTGTTTTGACCAAATATGCCCCAAATGAAATAAAGTATAATAATTGTAGCAAGGGTTTCAATTAAAAATATCTTTTCGGACATTCATCAATCCAAGTAAAGTATAATTGCCGTCAAATGATACAAATCAACAACTTTGGCATGAAACGTAACTTAGGCATAGTTTTATAAACCAAAACAACTTTCACTTTTTAAGACATTAAAAATAATTTAAATAAAGGATACATGACAATTTTAGTCACATATCCATTATACAATCAGTAAAAAGTACATTTCTAACATGTTCAAGAGATATTGTGAATCGAATGAACAAGAATATTACGAAAATAAAAGTAACACAAGTAGACATATCTCTTCACTTCACCCTTTACACAAAATATAATCGACATCACTAATTCAACAATTCACCAGTACATGTTTGGGTCTGCAATGAAGCACACTGTTGGGCCTTGTCCGGCCAGCGGATTGTGGGTTCCTTCTAGATGCATGTGCGCGGAGATTCCTCATCTGGGTGGATGATGGTGATTGTTGTTTTTGCGGTGTCCTACATAAGTATCTTGGATAATTTAGGCTGGGTATACACTGTTCACCTTGTTATTTGGACGTTCTTGGCGTAGGCGTTTGTACTGTGGCCATAGTCGCTTACATGCGTTAACAATCTCCCCGTATGATAATTGTCGTTGTGAAGAAGCCAGATACCACTAAACCGGATGTAAAAAACGTTCATGTATTTCATATTTATAACCATCTTCAGACTTTTTAATAAATCATACACGGTATGTTAGCAGGTTGGTAAATGTATTATTGCCTATTGTCAATTTTATTTGTAGACGTTTAAAAAATGTTGTTGTCGTGTATACATTGAGTTTAGTCAAATAATTTCTTATTCAACAGTGTCGCCACTTTTGTGATACTTGAAAACGCAATTTATGACTTACATTTTAATAACGCCCGTGTTTCTTATCAATGAATGTTCATACATTACAAAAACATGAAGAAATAATTGCATGATCTTTTTCTATTTTATTTTTTTCATGAAAATAATAAAACAAGAAAAAGATCAGTAATCACAATTCATTTGTGTTTATGCAATTTTCATTATTACAATTATTTGCTTAAATGTGCAGCCCATATGGATGGGTGGCATCTACCTATGAAATAAAGTAAACGAATATTGCGGTGTTTGAAGACACTAACATTGTATTAACTGTGAAATATATATGTGGCGATGCGGTCTCGTTCGCTTGCAAGTGAACCGGTCACGGGGCGGTTGCGAGATATTCGATAATTGTAGGCACTTATGTAATGCGGAAATATTTATTCCAATTAATGCTAATTTCCGGTCAGGATGACACCACTGACTGTTTGTATGTCTATTAACTAAATTATGATGTACCCTTTAGGTCAAAAGTACATATACGCCAACAGCTAAAAATAGATATCACAGCGATGACAATTTTGTCACTGCGGTAATGAATTTATCATTTTGGTGATATATTTGTAACTGCGGTGATACTTTGTCTGACCCAAAGAGTTTGATAAGAGCTAACTGACCAATGAAATAAAGTCTTGCAAAACGGCAAATCAGCGAATATTTACTGCAAAGTTATCAATGTTTTGTTTTTAAGAAACTATACACGAAAAACAAAATAAACAAAAGCAAAGTGACATAAACGTTGTTTTATTCAAAATAAACGATAGCAACGTGTAATGAATATTGCTTAATGTATGTGAGTAAGTTAAAAAGTAAGTTTTAAAATAACACGGATTATAATTATATATATCTATTACAGGCAATGTCTAATAATGAAGTAGAATTGCGATTTTACTTACTTTGTTATTATTTATTTTTTTATTTTTTATAAGTATACTGTGTGTATGTACATTTCTGTATACTTATTTAAGAACGCGACCGAAATAAACTTATGGCACTCGATCTATTGTCAACCTTTTAATTGAAGCTTTATTCGTTGTTACTTGTTCATATTAGTATGACTTCATAAAGAATTAATAATCTAGGTGACAATTTCAGAAACCTTATTATTATCTGTTGCCTCAACGTCTGTGCGTGTTTAAAACCATCGGATAAGTGTCATAAAACCGGGATACCGTGTAGGCAGTAGACCGTTAAACAAAGTGATAACGGATTAATAGCACAAGTCTTTAACAACGAATTCCCTATGATCTAATTGCGATAAAGCAGATGATGTGCCAATAAGTGTAAGTTAACAAATAAAATGTACAATTCACTAACCATTTATTTACTCAAAACGATAAGTGTGGCAAACAGCTGGCCATCTCTATAAAAATCCTAAAAAAGTTGAAAAATCGCGGTTTGGTACGGGGAAAATGATTGGTTGAAGACTGACCCAAACAAATTAATGTTTAAGCAGGCATAAAATATACCAACAGTCATAATTTGTCACCGCTGTGACAAAATTGTTACCGCAGTGACAAAATAGATATCACCGCGGTGACGAATTTGTTACCGCAGTGACAAATTATCACCGCGGTAACAATTTTGTCACCGCGGTAATATCTATATTTCGCTCGACTATTATCTATGAAATACATATATTGGAGCTATCCTACTCAACCCGGCGTTGGCGTGAGCGTGTGCGTGAGCGTTAGCGTTGGATTGTTAAAGTTTGCATACCACCTTAAATATTGTATAATGTCCCTTGACATATTGCTTTTATATTTTGCATACATCTTTACCAAAATGACCTCAATCTATAAACAAGAGCAGACAACTGTATCAATCTTTTTGTAAGAATTATGGCCCTTTTTCCACTGAGAATATGCATATTATTGATAAATCTATGGTAAAGTTTGCGTACCACCTCAAATATTTTCTATGTCCCTTGACATATTGCTTATATATTTTCATATATATATATATATATATATATATATATATTTTCATATATATATATATATATATATATATATATATGGACTCCACCCAAACCATCCCCCACGCCCCACCCAGACCCCCCCTCAAAAATGTTTTGTTTCCTTTTTATTTTTTATTTTTGAAAGATCATCTAATAAATTCTCACCCCCACATTATACCCCCCTTTCTACCTCACACCCAAATATTTATGCCCCCCTTCGAAGAAGAGGGGGTATTTTGCTTTGCACATGTCGGTCAGTCGGTCGGTCTGTCGGTCGGTCCGTCCGTCCACCAGGTGGTTTCCGGATGATAACTCAAGAATGCTTAGGCCTAGGATCATGAAACTTCATAGGTACATTGATCATGACTCGCAGATGACCCCTATTGATTTTGAGGTCACTAGGTCAAGGTCACGGTGACCTGAAATAGTAAAATGGTTTCCGGATGATAATTCAAGAACGCTTATGCCTAGGATCATGAAACTTGATAGGTAGATTGATCATGACTCGCAGATGACCCCTATTGATTTTCAGGTCACTAGGTCAAAGGTCAAGGTCACAGTGACCCGAAATAGTTAAATGGTTTCCGGATGATAACTCAAGAACGCTTATGCCTAAGATTATGAAACTTGAAAGGTAGATTGATCATGACTCGCAGATGACCCCTATTGATTTTGAGGTCACTTGGTCAAAGGTCAAGGTCACGGTGACCCGAAATAGTTAAATGGTTTCCGGATGATAACTCAAGAACGCTTATGCCTAGGATCATGAAACTTGATAGGTACATTGATCATGACTCGCAGATGACCCCTATTGATTATGAGGTCACTAGGTCAAAGGTCAAGGTCACAATGACCCAAAATAGTAAAATGGTTTCCCGAAGATAACTCAAGAAAGCTTATGGCTAGGATCATGAAACTTGATAGGTACATTGATCATGACTCGCAGATGACCCCTATTGATTTTCAGGTCACTAGGTCAAAGGTCAAGGTCACAGTGACAAAAAACATATTTACAAAATGGCTGTCACTACAACTGAGAGCCCATATGAAGGGCATGCATGTTTTACAAACAGCCCTTGTTTCTTTTTGAAACATGGTAAAAAAAAACACATATTTATTATGCCCCCCTTCGAAGAAGAGGGGGTATATTGCTTTGCACATGTCGGTCTGTCGGTCGGTCTGTCCACCAGGTGGTTTCCGGATGATCACTCAAAAACGCTTGGGCCTAGGATCACGAAACTTCATAGGTACATTGATCATGACTCGGAGATGACCCCTATTAATTTTGAGGTCACTAGGTCAAAGGTCAAGGTCACGGTGATCCGAAATAGTAAAATGGTTTCCGGATGATAACTCAAGAACGCTTAGGCCTAGGATCATGAAACTTGATAGGTACATTGATTATGACTCGCAGATGACCCATATTGATTTTCAGGTCACTAGGTCAAAGGTCAAGGTCACAGTGACCCGAAATAGTAAAATGGTTTCCGGATGATAACTCAAGAACGCTTAGGCCTAGGATTATGAAACTTGATAGGTAGATTGATTGTTACTCGCAGATGACCCCTATTGATTTTCAGGTCACTAGGTCAAAGGTTAAGGTCACAGTGACCCAAAATAGTAAAATGGTTTCCGGATGATAACTCAAGAAAGCTTATGCCTAGGATTATGAAACTTGATAGGTAGATTGATCATGACTCGCAGTTGACCCCTATTGATTTTCAGGTCACTATATCAAAGGTCAAGGTCACGGTGACCTGAAATAGTAAAATGGTTTCCGGATGATAACTCAAGAACGCTAATGGCTACGATCATGAAACTTCATAGGTACATTGATCATGACTCGCAGATGACCCCTATTGATTTTGAGGTCACTATGTCAAAGGTCAAGGTCATGGTGACCCGAAATAGTAAAATGGTTTCTGGATGGTAACTCAAGAACGCTTATGCCTAGGATCATGAAACTTGATGGGTACATTGATCATGACTCGCAGATGACCCCTATCGATTTTGATGTCACTTGGTCAAAGGTCAAGTTCATGGTGACCCGTAATAGTAAAATGGTTTCTGGATGATAACTTAAGAACGCTTATTCCTAGGATCATGAAACTTTATAGGTAGATTATTCATGACTCTAAGATGACCCCTAATGATTTTCAGGTCACTAGGTCAAAGGTCAAGGTTACGGTGACCCGAAATAGTAAAATGGTTTCCGGATGATAACTCAAGAACACTTATGACTAGGATCATGAAACTATTAGGTACATTGATCATGACTGGCAGATGACCCCTATTGATTTTCAGGTCACTAGGTCAAAGGTCACAGTGACAAAAACATACTCACACAATGGCTGTCACTACAACGGAGAGCCTATATGGGGGGCATGCATGTTTTACAAACAGCCCTTGTTTATTTTATTTTTGAAGGACCGTCCAACCATCCCACCCAAGCTATTCCTATCAAACTTGAAATACAATCTTATTAGTTTCTGTCTTCACGAACGTTCAATAGATTGTGGAAAATATACCTGAACTCAGATTTGTATTTAATGTACAACTTCTTTAAAACATAAGTGATCAATATGTTTCAATTATGGTCCTCTTCAACTTAGAATATGACTATCCGGGTTTTCCCCAGGCCATTTAAGCGCCCCTTGCCGGTGCGCTTGAATTTAGAAATCAGAGTCCCCAGGGCGCTTGAAATTTTCCGATCAGTGTATTTTTCAGTAAAAGAAAGTGGAGATTGTCTAAAAAAATCAAGGTTTCTCTATCAGTGTATCAATAATCCTTGTTTTAAAAGAGCACTCAGTACCTACTGAGTAATCGCCATAAACACCACATGGGGAAATAGATAATCCACTGATAAGAGAATAGCATGACGCGCGTATCGATTATTCTAGCCACATTACACAGTCATTTAAATGCTGACAAGGATGTATCTGGTAACTTTTCAGTCGTCAAACTGTGAAGTTCATCGTCCAATCGGTTACGCGAATGCTTATGAGGGCGGGGTTAACTATCGACCATTATTTTTGATTGACGTCGGGCATGCAGTAAGAGTTTATCGCAGCTTGATTAGCAAGAAGTTGTACCATTTACGTTATTAAAACCGGTAATTAGTACAGTATAGTACATTAAAGACTGTTTCGGGCATCATCATCACACCTTTTTACTGTAAACAATTGTTACCTATGACTCATAATTAATACAAGAAATTAATTGCAAGTGGTAAACAAGTAATTATTATAGCGAGTAAGTTGTGCAAATGACTCCCGGTTACAATTATGTGATAACAATTTAATTCCAGTACATGTATATTTCATGTCCATTTATAAAACTAGAACTGATTCACCTCGTTTTTCTGACATTTCGACATGTAGTGCGCTTTTACAAATTTTCGTTGAATTAATTACGCACGCTTGTAAATGTTTCGTCCGATAATCGATAGTTAGAAGACTGATGATGGCAACTGGCCGTAATCCTCATGGACAACGTGAATTTCATGTATAATTCCGTCAAAACATTTATTTGACTCGTAAAGTGTTTAAACAAATTATCGTTGAATTTATAACGCAACGGTTAATATTTTTTGAAATCTCAAATGGGAATAATTAAATTTGTAATCCGAAACCCATTCCCGTAAGTCGATGTTAACGCGTTTTTAATCCGAGACACACTTCTGAATGTAAATGTTACCGCAACATTAAATATTTTTGCTTCAAATTAGCAGTGCAAATTTATTTTGTGTCGAATCTTTTTCTCAATTAAAAAGAGCGCCAAAATTATGCAGCATGTACAACGTTGCGTCATTTGCATACAAAAGCGTGCGTGTATTTAGCGTTTTAACAAGCACACAACAGGTCAGGGGATTGACGCATATTCAGAGGCAATATTTCATCAAATCCATAAATAGTCACTTAAAAAATGGCAAGGTTTGTGTTAAAGAAATAATTGAGAGCTTTTATCGCAAATATTTACCAGAAAGTGATTGATAAAAAAGGAATAAACGGGATTATCGGGTAATAAATAGAAACTTGAAAAGTAGTAAGTATACAGTAATAGAGTTGGGTTGAAATGGATGTATTGGGGAATCATTCGAGTCGGGATTTTACTATCTGTGCAGGAAAGTTTTAAAACAATTAAACAATATAAAAAAAATATATGTTTAAATGACTGTTTTTTTTTTTAAGAGTCATAGTGCACCAAATGACGTCTTTTGACGCTTTTTTTCTCTGAGTTATAACGCACCACAGAACGTGAATTGACACGTTAAATTTTTTAAAAAATCAACGTCTGGAGGGGACACCCCTCCCGAACCACCCCTAGCAGCCCCGGGGCGCCTGACAAAAATCCTGTGGAAATCACTGGACTATATTACCTTGAGCTTATTGAATATGAACAATTTCCCCATGATTGCTTACGTTATACTGTCAAGCACTCGAATAGTCGAGCGCGCTGTCTTCTGACAGCTCTTGTTAGCTGTTGGCGTATTTGTACTTTTGACCCAAATGGTACAGCATACTTAATACGTTCAGTCAGATATGCCCGAATGTTCTAAATTATTTATTCTAACAAAGAAAACCAAAGCAGCTCTAGTAAGTAACTTACTTTTATTCTAAGAACTATTCAGCATGTAATAAAGCTACATTTTCACAAATGTCCTAAAGACATGACGGTAATGAGACATTATGGAACAAAGTAAAATTGTGTTAAACAAGAGCCAGCCAAGTCTGAAGTATAAACGTCTGTTCAGAAATTACACTAACTGATACTATAATGGCAGAATAAAGAGATTAAAAACTTAGTTAAGAAAGGTCAAAACTTGTGGCCACATAAGTGTAACTAACTGCCTTTAACTCAAATCAAAAATAGCCTATCTACCAGAAAATGTCAGAAAATGTAGAAAACAATCCAACATAGATAGTAAACAATTAACTCCAAAAAAATTAGAAACAATTTGTGGAGTGTGGGGTAACTCCAGTGAATTAATAGATATAACTGTTAACTATTACTAATCTAAATTTAGAAAATGAAAATTTCCTAAGTAAATGTTTGCAAACATTATCTAAGTGTTGATAAGAATTTGTAAAAATATGCCATGGTGTCTTGATCCTGATTAATTACTTAATTATTTATTAGAAATTCCAGCATTTCTTTCATGGAGATGTTGAGTTTTCAAGAAAGCATCAAGAAGTCATTAAATCAGCCCAAACAGCTTATTTTATTCAGTTCTGAGAGCACTAGCAGAACAGTCTATTTTCCCTCAGAACAGTCCATTTACAGACATTTTGATTGGTTAAAAAACGAATGACCGATCGGCTTGCAACATTGAGCTCATGAATTTTCATACGAGCCATTTTGTTTGTTTATGCCGCCGGTAGGGTGGCATATAGCATTTGAACTGTCTGTCCGTCCGTCCGTCCGTCCGAAAACTTTAACATTGGCCATAACTTTTGCAATATTGAAGATAGCAACATGATATTTGGCATGCATGTGTATCTCGTGGAGCTGCACATTTTGAGTGGTGAAAGGTCAAGGTCATCTTTCAAGGTCAAAAGTAAAAAAAATACAATCCAAGGGAAGTAATAAGCTTTAAAACGGAGATAATTTCTAAATCTGCCAAATGATATATTGAAATTTTATTTCAAAGCGGCGCAATACAGGCATTGTGTTCCTGACAAACACATCTCTTGTTATGTCATGTTTTCCTGGTTTAATGAAACGCCGAGAATGATGACATTAAAATTGATTTATGTAACGTAGTACTACAATTTTCGAACACAACATTTTTCAAACTTAAAAATCTCAATTATGAGTAAAAAGAAAATTAGAATCATATCGCGTTCCACTATTTTCACGTTCAAAACGATGAAACCACACCTACTCCACGTGCAAAAGCGCCCAATTGTTACGGAGGAATGATTTTATCGTTATCTTGCACAGAACAAAGCCAGATGATCACATGTTAATTTTAAATCCCAATGTTAAAGGGATCTTTTCACGCTTTGGTAAATTGACAAAATTGAAAAAAGTTGTTTCAGATTCGCAAATTTTCGTTTTAGTTATGATATTTGTGAGGAAACAGTAATACTGAACATTTACCATGCTCTAATATAGCCATTATATGCATCTTTTGACGATTATAAAACCTAAAAATTATAAAGCGTTGCAACGCGAAACGATTGAATACCGGTAATGGGTCGTTAAGCCACCGTGATGGGTTTTTTATTAGTTCTAAATGATAAAATCTATTGTAGATATATTTGTGTATTTGCAATTTCTTCACTGTCGTCTTCCGCACCATCAAAGTCCATTTGATTTAAACACACATGTTCACTGTTTAATGACTCATAACTGCTTATGTTTAATTGATTTTCTATTTCGAGAACGTCTTCTGCAATTGAACTTAAATTGTGGTAAAAATTAATTTGTTTACAAGAAGTGAATGAATTGTTGGTGGTCCGGCTTCTTTTTCTTGACGTTGGTGTTTTGGGTGTCGATGCTATCAAGTTGGCAAGCTTTTGTTTCAGCAGTGAACTTCTCAATGTGTCGCTTGATTTTTCAGTTGGTTTCATGAGTATTAAATCGGGTGCTTGGTTTACTTCCAGTTGGTTTCATGAGTATTGAATCAGGTGCTTGGTTTACTTAGAAGCCGGCTTTTGGGTTGTTTTTTTTCCTGGAAACACGCGTTTTGCTATTCCTTCGACGTTTCGTGAGAACTGTGTCTATTTTAAAAATAGAATGTCCATGAATCCCAATTTAAAGGGGTGTTTTACAGGGTCTTTCTACATAAAAAAACAGTTTTTTGATAATTCCGACATGATAATTTATTGAAGATACAAAAAGGTTACGCCAGCTTAACAAAATTCATTAAATTTCAACTCAAAATGAAAATGTGAATTTCTTGCATTTCCTACATGATAATTTATTGAAGATACAAAAAGGTTACGCCAGCTTAACAAAATTCATTAAATTTCAACTCAAAATGAAAATGTGAATTTCTTGCATTTCCTATCATTTCTAATTTACAGACCCATTATTAAAATATTACTCCAGCATAACAAACTTCCAACATTTATTAGCATAATATTACTCCACAGTAGAAATTAGTCAAAGAACAAAAAAAAACAACAAACAGCAATCACATTTGTTTAAGCATGTATTCTAAATTAAAAGTGAGTAAAATATAGACTGCATACAACATTTGAGGATCTGTCAACTTTATACACTGATCACATGCAAGTTTTTCCTTAAAGTTAACAAAACAGTTATATAAAAATTATATTAAATTTTATAACTTATGAACTAATTATAACAACAATATATACATATTCTCATCTAAAAGACTAGTTGATCAAGTTTTTTTAAACACACATTGTTGTTCCATTTCAGTAAAATCACGCTATGATGACCTTAGTTGAAAACATGTTAATATCAACATGAAACAATATCAGATGATCACAGGAGGATCAAAGTATCAACATTTCAAAACAAATATTTCTGTACAGCAAAATAAAATATTGATCTGCAAAACTAGAAAATGATTTACACTTACAGTTGTAAAAATATAAACAAAATAAATATGATAACAGAACTTTAATAAATATGAATGAGGTTGTTACAAAATAACTCATTATCAATTATTTATGTATACATATAAGTTTTTACTAAATATAAAATACTTCAAATAATGCTCATGATTAATATGATGATTTAACCATGATCAATAAAAATCATTTCGTTTCCATTTAAGACGATATTTTATGTTGAATTCACTAAAACACAAACATATGAACACAACTTCATTGAACAGTCGCCTACAAAACTATTAAAATAACTGCATGACAGAGCATAAAATGCATTTAAATGTTATATATGAATGGTTAACATATACAGAAAATACACATTTTAAACTGTTGAAAATGGGGAATAACTGTTGTAATGGTTAACTTCAGCAGACAAGTCACACATTCACAACTTTATATTTTCAGTGACAATTCATGCAAGTTTTCAATAGTGTACGTGAAAGAGAAAGATACCACCTTGGGACATGTTCATGTCTATATACAAACAAAAAGATGGACATTATAAGTGGATAGACGCCAATCATGATTCAAATGGACTGGGGTCATGGGGCACAATAACATATTTTAACTTAACCTTTATATTTCAGTTGAAAACATGAGGACAAACTTCCTGTTATTACTTTCATAAATGCAAAAAAGCTGATATAATAGTTGATTTTTTGTTTGTTAAAATTTATATTTAACCAATGGAGTTTATTTAAAAAATATACCATTCGCATATCTTTTAATTAGCTTTGCAGGAAGCCACTCCTCTGCCATCATCAAATCTCCAGAAGGCTTCTGTTGGTTCCATATCCAGGGTTCGACACTAAGGCACGTCCGACAGACATTGTCTAGTAAGATCGGTGGTCGGGCTAGTTAAACTGCGGGCTAGCTTGTCCGACTGGTCGTACATGAAAAAATCTATAATGATTAATAGAACTATAACTAACTGCTGTGAAAACCTTTTTTCTTAATGTGTAAAATTACTCTCGTATCCGTTATTTACATCAGAACAAAACTAGCGTATATAAATAAACACGGAGCATTCACATGATTCATCGCTATTTTTAGACGCAAAGGAGGGCTTCCAGCAGAAATTGCTTTTTCCATTGGTCAAGTTGTCATGAATATTAATGATTTTCTGCAGTGTCGTAAACCTTTACAGCATGTTTTTACGACTTCTATCGAAAATCGGTTTCGTCAATGCAAACATTTTGGCGTAGCAGACAAAAGAATGTAATTTAAAGAATGGCTTTGTTCAAGTTTGGATTTTCGTCCGAAAAATCAGTAAAAAAAGAAGAATCCGTCGGTAAAACTGACAGGAAACTTGAATATAAAAAAAGAAAACGTCAATTTTATCCTAAATGGAAAATTGAGTTTCCATGGTTTGAACTTGACGAAGAAAAGCAAAAACTGTTTACTCTATGCATCAAAATAACTTTCTGGTGTTCACTGATTTTTTACTGATAAATCCTGATTAAACAGTTACATGACACAATTGTGTTTATTTGCAATGTCATTTATGGTCTAGTATACATCAGATTCGGGCTAGTAGATTTTAAGAGGAGCTGGTCCGATGGTCTTGCTGTAAAAAAGTTAATGTCGAACCCTGATATCGGTGGTCTCTGTTGTGTTACCAGTTTTCTTGTGGTCATTGACCTGTATAGTCTCTGTGAAGTAAACATGGCAATAACTAATTTTCTTTACTGTATTTATGTTAACATCTGTAAATTAATGCAGGATATATACTTTCACATGCACAAGAGTAAATATGCACAACATTTTTAAAGTTAATATGCTTATGAATAACTCATTTATTATGATAAACAGGACGTGTGTTTGTAAAAAACAGTTTCCACCAAATACACTTTTGTCTCAAATCTCCTGTAATATCATAGAACACATCACAAATCCCCATGGTGATTAATATCATTATACACATGATTTATATTTAATCTTTCCAACAGGGGCTGTACTTTAAAATGCAACAATGCACAGGTTCATTTTATGATAAAGTTTCATCACTCTAGCAACAATGCATTTCACTGTGGACCCTTTATTAAAGCTGGCTAGCTCAGCTGGAAAATCACTGGACTATGAACTTGACTTTCACTGAGCTTAATTTCTCAAGCATTAATACTTTTATGTAACAGTCAACATACTTAAACACAATTCTTGCTTGCTCAATTGGTACAGTGCATACATATTCTCGGCTAGCGGATCCAATACCCAGCCAGGGCACATAACAAGTAGTACATCATGTGATATACCTATGGAAAATTTAATTAAACAAAGTTCCCTTTCTTGCAAAAAGGTGTCCATAACTCTCATAAGCAAAGATGGAAAAAACTAATAATAATTTGATAAAAATGATTATAAAATTTCAGAACTATAAAAGTTATATTGTATGATAAAAGCGTTATAAACTCTATTAACATAGATACAGGGGATTATTAGAACGACAAACCAAATTTTTATTTTCCCACTAGTAAGAGCATAAATAATATTGATTCTCTAACAATTAACATTTGTCACTTACAAGTTTACTTTTCAATTCGGAATTTTCTTTTTCCAGCGCAGAACACCTTTCTTGTGATGCCCTCAAATGTTCGGCCATTTGGTTGTGGGGACAGTGGTCTAGTGGTAAGATGCTGGGCTAGGGATCGAAAGGTCCCTGGTTCAAATTCCGCCCAGGCACTGGATTTTTCTGAGTAAAATTAATCCCACGCTTGCTCCTCTCCACCCAGGTGTATAAATGGGTTCCTTTGAGGGAAATAAGCCAATGCCGTGGCTGCCTGGTGCGCCATATGTTAACGGACGACTTAAATCCCACAATAATACTCATTATTAATTATTTATGTATACATATAAGTTTTTACTAAATATAAAATACTTCAAATAATGTTGATTGTGAAGTTGGCTGAAGATGTATATGGAAGCAGACTATAAACCGCACCTTTAACCTTTTGTATTTCTCCTGAACAACATGATATATATGTTTCACTGCATTTAAACTTTGAAAGTCTCTTCTCGTCATCTTCTGAATACATAAGACTCTGCTTATCTATGACAATTTACCTATATGTGTTACTTAATATAGGCTAACATCTTTCATTGTGGTTTGCAAACTCTTTTTTTTATGTCCCCCACTATAGTAGTGGGGGACATATTGTTTTTGCCCTGTCTGTCTGTTGGTCTGTTGGTCTGTCTGTCTGTTTGCGCCAACTTTAACATTTTGCAATAACTTTTGCTATATTGAAGATAGCAACTTCATATTTGGCATGCATGTGTATCTCATGAAGCTGCACATTTTGAATGGTGAAAGGTCAAGGTCAAGGTCATCCTTCAAGGTCAGAGGTCAAATATATGTGGCCAAAATCGCTCATTTTTAGCTCATCTATTTTTTGAAAAAAAATTATGAGCTATTGTCATCACCTCGGCGTCGGCGTTGGCGTTGGCGTTGGCGTTGGCGTTGGCGTTGGCGTCGGCGTCCGGTTAAGTTTTGCGTTTAGGTCCACTTTTCTCAGAAAGTATCAATGCTATTGCATTCAAACTTGGTACACTTACTTACTATCATGAGGGGACTGGGCAGGCAAAGTTAGATAACTCTGGCGTGCATTTTGACAGAATTATGTGCCCTTTTTATACTTAAAAAATTGAAAATTTTGGTTAAGTTTTGCGTTTAGTTCCACTTTTCTCAGTAAGTATCAATGCTATTGCATTCAAACTTGGTACACTTACTTACTATCATGAGGGGACTGGGCAGGCAAATTTAGATAACTCTGGCATGCATTTTGACAGAATTATGTGCCCTTTTTATACTTAGAAAATTGACAATTTTGGTTAAGTTTTGTGTTTAGGTCCATTTTATTCCTTAAGCATTAAAGCTATTGCTTTCATACTTGCAACACTTACTAACTATCATAAGGGGACTGTGCAGGCAAAGTAATGTAACTCTGACTGGCATTTTGACAGAATTATGTGCCCTTTTTATACTTAGAAAATTGAAAATTTGATTAAGTTTTGTGTTTAGGTCCACTTTATTCCTACAGTATCAAAGCTATTGCTTTCATACTTGCAAGATTTATGAACTATCATAAGGGGACCGTGCAGGCAAAGTTATGTAACTCTGACTGGCATTTGAACGGAATTATGGGCCCTTTATACTTAGAAAATTGAAAATTTGGTTAAGATTTATGTTTTGGTCCACTTTACCCCTAAAGTATCATAGATATTGCTTTCATACTTGGAACACTCACAAACTATCATAAGGGTACAGTAAAAGGACAAGTTGCATAACTCTGGTTGTCATTGTTACGGAATTATGGCCCTTTTTTGACTTAGTAACTTTTAATATATGGTTAAATTTTGTGTTTCGATCCACTTTACTTCTTAAGTATCAAGGCTATTGCTTTCAAACTTCAAATACTTACATGCTATCATGAGGTTACTGTACCTGGCAACTTTAATTTTACTTTGACCTTTGAATGACCTTGACTCTCAAGGTCAAATTATTAAATTTTGCTAAAATTGCCATAACTTCTTTATTTATGATTAGATTTGATTGATACTTTGATGAAACTACTCTTACCTGACATACCACAATAGACTCCACCCAAACCATCCCCCGTGCCGTCCCCTCCCCCCCTCCCCCCTCCCCCCCTCCCCCCCCCCTATTTTTTTTTTTTTTTTTTTTTTTTTTTTTAAGATCATCTCACAAATGACCACCACACCCTCACACTATACCCCCCCCCCCACCCCCACCCCCCCCCCCTAATTTTTTTTTTTTTTTTTTTTTTTTTTTTTTTTTTTTTAAGATCATCTCACAAATTACCACCACACCCTCACACTATACCCCCCCCCATTTTTTTTTTAAAAATGGTTATGTTTGAAATACCGTCCAACCATCGCACCCAAACCCCCCCCCCATCGCCCCCCCCCAACCCCCCCCCCCCCCCCCCCCGGATTTTTTTTTTTTTTTTTTTTTTTTTTCGCTTTTTTGGAAGATAATGTAATAAATGTCCACAACCCCACACTATACACCCCTCTTCACTCCACTCCTCCCTCCTTTGTGATTGAAAATGAGAGTCCCTTCACCTTTAAAAAGAAAATAGATGAGCGGTCTGCACCCGCAAGGCGGTGCTCTTGTATGAATACTTTTGCAATATTGAAGATAACAACTTGATATTTGGCATGCATGTGTATCTCATGGAGCTGCACATTTTGAGTGGTGAAAGGTCAAGGTCAAGGTCATCCTTCAAGGTCAGAGGTCAATTATATGTGGCCAAAATCGCTCATTTTATGAATACTTTTGCAATATTGAAGATAGCAACTTGATATTTGGCATGCATGTGCATCTCATGGAGCTGCTCATTTTGAGTGGTGAAAGGTCAAGGTCATCCTTCAAGGTCAGAGGTCAAATATATGTGGCCCAAATCGCTTATTTTATGAATACTTTTGGAATATTGAAGATAGCAACTTGATATTTGGCATGCATGTGTATCTCATGGAGCTGCACATTTTGAGTGGTGAAAGGTCAAGGTCATCCTTCACAAGGTCAAGGTCATCCTACAATGCCAAACATCATATAGGGGGACATTGTGTTTCACAAACACATCTTGTTTTCAAGAATAAAGGCCATGCCCATTCCCCAATTGTTCAAAAACCCTGAATTGAGACTCATTCTTCTAAAATATTAATCCAGTCAGACATTTAATACAAATGTTTATTCCAGCTGTTTTATATAACATTAATTGACATATTCAGCCCATTATGCAATACATTATTAAATCATTTATATTTGTCAACAACATTGAAATAATTAGTGATAACATAAAACCTACATGTTATTAATTGCATCTGTTAAACTGCTAACTCAGTTGAATCACAAAAAACATTGATGGTATCAATGTGCACTGTTTTATCATCAACAAACTGAATGGATACAACTTACATTGTACCAGCAGATCTTCATACATGTATTCATTGCTTTCTTCTATCTCACAGGTAAACCCATCCTCAATTTTCCGTTTTTTCAAAGATGCTGGTGAAAATTCCTTCCTAAAAGTGTGTTAAATCAATTTTTTAAATCAAGTTGGTCTCAAGTGATTATATGTTTAATTTATGGTTTAATTTGCAAATATGATATCACACACACCTTTAATATTTTATTTGGACTAACATCAACAGATGCTTGCATCCATTTTTTACATACAATTAAATCAGTTTATTTTATTTGGCCATGTGTCGTGATATATGTAACCAGTAGATCCTTTTTATAAAATAGACGAACAGAAAATAGAGATTATATAAACCTATGAAACCATCTCCAGAACTTTGTACCTGTGTTGATTTTTATAAATTAGATGGGTCATGAATTGTTTCTAGATTATTGAAGATGTTATATTTTATAGATTTATATTTTAAGAAGAACGTATTCTTACACTTTCTTATTGTATTCTGCCAGACCTAGCCTTTTCAGAACTTCCAGACACGTTTTTATTTCATCGTCTAATAATTTCACTAACGGCCGGAAAAACTTTTCGGTAATTTTAACGGAAGTTTCTGAAACATCCTCCACCATGGCCCAGACGTTCTACTCCAGCTGAGCAATTTTCAGAGATTTTTAATCGCACGTTTATCACAGTTTCCGTCAATATTCTAAGTCATTTTAACCGCCCGTAAGTTATAATAAAGTCCAGTTGACAGACAACTACATGCTTCTTTTGGCTTGATTGTAACCGAATGTTTAGAGCCATGTATTCCATCAACTACAAAGGTTTTCATGGATGGTATTAATTTTATTGTCTCCTACCGGTTTCAGTCTTTCTGTCTGTCTGTATGTCTGTATGTCTGACACACTTTTCTGGATCCTGCGATAACTTTAAAAGTTCTTAATATTTTTTCTTGAAACTTGAAACATGGATAGATGGCAATATGGACATTATGCACGTCATTTCATTTTGTTCCTACGTCAAAAATTCTGGTTGCTATGGCAACAAATATTTTTAAAAATCTGACAATGGTGGAATTTCTTACAATGGTGGAGCCGGTAGGGGACATATATTGCTTGGCAATAGTCTTGTTTTATCATTATTTATAATAAATTCCGCCAAAGCTTTTTGGGACATATTCTTTTCAATACCCTTCCTTTCCCCTAAATCCTTATCGTCAATACAAGCGACGTTTTTTATAATTAATTATTTCAAATGTTTCTCCGTCGATGCCATTTTCTCTTGTTTCTAAATTGGTTTAAATTAGTTTATCAGTAATTTCATCAGCCGTTTCGAATGCTCTAGTGCTTCTTTCGATTGTCTTAAAATATTATCCGGTGTACCGGATATTTGTGGAACATTAATTTCACTTCTGTCTAATTGTTCGTATTTACAGTCTTTTCTTAACTTAAAAAGTACAAAATCCAGCTCGACCACATTGTTTGTCCGCATAAACTGATTTTTGACACATTAGTAAGTTTAAACATATTAAATCTACCGGTAGCTCTTTCCTGTGTTGTATTGCCTTTTTAGCCGGATTTTTTTCGAAAAAATCTCGGCTTATAGATTGATGTTGTCGGGCGGGCGGGGGGGCTGGCGGGGGGGCGGGCGGGCGGGCGGGCGGGCGGGCGGCGTGCTCGAAAATGTTAAAGTTCTTATTTCATGGTATAACTTTGGTATGCTTGGACCTAGAGTCTTCAAACTTGACATGAAGGTTGGCCAGGATTAACAGATGACCACTGGTCATTTCAAGGTCATTCATTTGAAGGTCAAGGTCACTGTGACCTTCAATATAAAAAATGTTAAAGTTGTTATAACTTTGGTATGCTTGGACCTAGAGTCTTGAAACTTGACATGAAGGTTGGCCATAACTAGTTAGTAACCACTGGTCATTTCAAGGTAATTCATTTGAAGGTCAAGGTCACTGTGACCTTGAATGTAAAAATGTTAAAGTTCTTATTTCATGGTATAACTTTGGTATGCTTGGACCTAGAGTCTTCAAACTTGACATGAAGGTTGGCCAGGATTAACAGATGACCACTGGTCATTTCAAGGTCATTCATTTGAAGGTCAAGGTCACTGTGACCTTCAATATAAAAAATGTTAAAGTTGTTATAACTTTGGTATGCTTGGACCTAGAGTCTTGAAACTTGACATGAAGGTTGGCCATAACTAGTTAGTAACCACTGGTCATTTCAAGGTCATTCATTTGAAGGTCAAGGTCACTGTGACCTTGAATGTAAAAATGTTAAAGTTCTTATTTCATGGTATAACTTTGGTATGCTTGGACCTAGAGTCTTCAAACTTGACATGAAGGTTGGCCAGTATTAACAGATGACCACTGGTCATTTCAAGGTCATTCATTTGAAGGTGAAGGTCACTGTGACCTTCAATATAAAAATGTTAAAGTTGATATAACTTTGGTATGCTTGGACCTAGAGTCTTGAAACTTGACATGAAGGTTGGCCAGAACTAGTAAGTAACCACTGGACATTTCAAGGTCATTCATTTGAAGGTCAAGGTCACTGTGACCTTGAATGTAAAAATGTTAAAGTTGTTATAACTTTGGTATGCTTGAACCTAGAGTCTTGAAACTTGACATGAAGGTTGGCCAGAACTAGTAAGTAACCACTGGACATTTCAAGGTCATTCATTTGAAGGTCAAGGTCACTGTGACCTTGAATGTAAAAATGTTAAAGTTCTTATTTCATGTTATAACTTTGGTATGCTTGTACCTAGAGTCTTCAAACTTGAAATAAAGATTGGCCAGTACTAGAAGATGACCACTGGTCATTTCAATGTCATTCATTTGAAGGTCAAGGTCACTGTGACCTTAAATGTTAAAATGTTAAAATTGTTATAACTTTGGTATGCTTGGACATAGAGTCTTCAAACTTGACATGAAGGTTTGCAAGCACACTTAGATGACCACTGGTCATTTCAAGGTCATTCATTCTAAGGTCAAGGTCACTGTGACCTTGAATGTAAAAATGTTAAAGTTCTTATAACTTTGGTAGGTAAAAATGTTAAAGTTCTTATTCCATGTTATAACTTTGGTATGCTTGTACCTAGAGTCTTCAAACTTGACATAAAGGTTGGCCAGTACTAGAAGATCACCACTGCTCATTTCAATGTCATTCATTTGAATGTCAAGTTCATATTTGTGACCTTAAATGTTATTGTTGTTCATGTATATGCATGCATTCAAAACATAACACAAGGTTTGCTCATGCCTTGAAAAGTACTTACATTTCATTTTGACCTTTGAACAATATTTCAGTAATTTAAGTATTGCATTGACAAAAACACGAAAGGTACTTTCCTGTCATTTAATTCAAAAATCCGGCTTCAATGCGGTCATCTCCGACCGCGGAACTCTTGTTTAATCATTAATTGATTCGGCGTGGTTGCTGGTCATTCCTGAGTAGGGATTGTATATGCCTAATTTTTCTAACACCCAACGACCAGAATTATTCAAAATGGTTTGATGCAAATGTCTTTCAAAACAGTTCTTAAATTCCTGGCTCCACTCTTGTTCTTTTTCAGTTTTATGATCAGAGTAATCCTCTTCAGTTGCACATTTCATCAAGTCTTGCACATGTTTATTGTACACGGACAAATCATCATTTTTAGTCCCCTACCGGTTTGACCGGACGGGACTTATGTTTTTTTCTCCGTCCGTCGGTCCGTTCGTCACACTTTTCCGGATCCTGCGATAACTTTAAAAGTTCTTAATATTTTGTCATGAAACTTGGAATATGGATAGATGGCAATGTGGACATTATGCACGTCATTTCATTTTGTTCCTTCGTCAAAATTGTGGTTGCTATGGAAACAAATAGACTAGAAATAGTGCTGAAAATGGTGTTTTTTTCTTGATCCTACGATAACTTTAAAAGTTCTTAATTTTTTTCATGAAACTTGGAACATGGATAGATGGCAATATGGATATTATGCACGTCATTTCATTTTGTTCCTACGTCAAAAATTCTGGTTGCTATGGCAACAAATAGACTAGAAATAGTGCTGAAAATGGTGTTTTTTTCTGGATCCTGCGATAACTTTAAAAGTTCTTAATATTTTATATGAAACTTGAAATATGGATAGATGGCAATATGGACATTATGCACGTCATTTCATTTTGTTCCTACGTCAAAAATTCTGGTTGCTATGGCAACAAATAGACTAGAAATACTGCTGAAAATGGTGTTTTTTCTGGATCCTGCGATAACTTTAAAAGTTCTTAATTTTTTTTCATGAAACTTGAAATATGGATATATGGCAATATCGACATTATGCACGTCATTTCATTTTGTTCATTCGTCAAAAATTCTGGTTGCTATGGCAACAAATAGACTAGAAATACTGCTGAAAATGGTGGTTTTCTGGATCCTGCCATAACTTTAAAAGTTCTTAATATTTTTTTCATGAAACTTGAAATAGGGATAGATGGCAATATGGACATTTAGATTATGCACGTCATTTCGTTTTGTTCCTTCGTCAAAAATTCTGGTTGCTATGGCAACAAATAGACTAGAAATAGTGCTGAAAATGGTGTTTTTTTCTGGATCCTGCGATAACTTTAAAAGTTCTTAATATTTTTTCATGAAACTTGAAACATGGATAGATGGCAATATGTACATTATGCACGTCATTTCTTTTTGTTCGTACGCCAAAAATTGTGGTTGCTATGGCAACAAATAAAAAAAATATTCTGACAGTGGTGGAATTTCTGACAATGGTGGAGCCGGTAGGGGACTTTAACTGCTTGGCAATAGTCTTGTTTGCATTAGTTTTCTTAAGCCACGTATTTATGTCTGTTCGTATATGATTCCAGCAGTGAATAATTTGTATATTGGGTAACGAATTGCTAATTTAATACCGGCCTCTCGATCACAAATTAGCGGAACGTTTGTTCTTTTTCAAAATGGGAATATGTTCCTTTATAACACTGAAAAACCTTTAATGGAATTTTACATCTTTTCGTTAGTGCATCATGCATTGAACGGGCACTATTGTATTGCCTTCAAACAAAATATGTTGATATGACAGAACACTATTAAACAAGTGCCCCATTTTATAAGTTGTGTTATAAAACATGTTTAGGGGTGTATCAAAATTGAACATTAGTTATTCACTTAATTCTGTCAGTATTTCTTCATACCCAGATATGCACACAATGGATGGAAAGACGTCAATTTGTTTGTTTAAATTTTCTAATTATATTGAAATTTCACAGATATATATTTCGTCGTTGCTTTAACGTTTGTCACTTCTACTTTTGTATACTTCACCTGGCGGTGATATTTCACCTGGCGAACGTTTCTTGCAGTTTTTACATCAAAATCTAGTATACCTTTCTCAGCTTTGCATTTCAATTCTTTGTCTATAAAATTAGCACAAACAGTGACATCATCAGCACGTGACTTGATATATTCAATAACAGAAGGATTTGTTCTTGTAAATACATTTTCCTTATTCTTAGAATTCCCATGTGCTAGTGGTGTATATATGGTGGGGTCTCCTAGATAGTGTATAATCGCAAATTTTCCATTTTCTAAGCGTTCGTAAATATGCCTTTGAAATGATTTTGATTGTTTGTTTTCAACTAATCTTATTTTGAAAAACAATTTATTCATCGTTGATTTCTTATTTGGAAAGCGTTTGCGACCATCATTTATCTACATATATTTGTCAACACGAACGTCTTTTTTCATTATTGATAATGAATCTAAAGCTACAACATATATATCCCCACCACTTATGTTAAAAGGCATTTCAGTTGAAACCTTATCACACATTTGCTAAGCCACACAAGCACCAATTATGTCTTCAACACTCTTTGCAGACAATAGTTCCTTCTGGTTTGAATGCACTACTGCTGTTCCGCCCCCACCGGACTGTCTGTTTCTACTGTCTGGAACTTGTGTAGCATCTTCAATCCATCGGACTATCTCATCAATTTCGAGATGAATATGTGGAAAAGCGTGCTGCTTGTGTCGCGTCTCACGTGCAGTAGTGGTAGAAGTAGGAGTAGGTTTCGTGTTGAGATTGCGCGTGAAGCGCATTGAAGCTGGGCGCTGATTTGACCTGGCATGCGCTGAAGCGCGCTGCTCGTCAGACGTCTTGCGAATGGAAGTAGGACACGCGTACCACGTGGAGCGCATAGAAGCTGGCTGCTTAGGGGGCTTGGCACGTACCGAAGCGCGCTGCTCGTAAGACGTCTTGCGTATGGAAGTATACAAGAACACTGAGTACGAACCCTTCCACAAATAATCAGACAAGTACTTTATCTGGCTATGTCCCACTACTAAAGGCATTGTTAGTTAATTAAATCACACAAAACAATTTGCTCACAAGGTCAATTAAGACACTTTATATCAATATAGATTCATAAAATGTTTAAGCAATATATATATATAAATTAATATTCATTTCGTGTTCCACTCCTGCAATATTGCATCAATACATTTAATAAAATTTAAAAGTTGCTGTAATCACATTAATGATAGTATACTTGTTTCAATTTGAACCTTTCCGGATCATACGGCCCAGATTGACGGACTATACAGCCCCGATTTGCGGACCATACGAAACATGTCTGAATTTATATTTATTTCGTGTTTCACTTCTTTCAATATTGTATCAATATATAATTAAAATATTTAAGTGGCTGTTATACATTAATTACAGCATACTTTTTAAATTTGAACATGTGCGGACGGATCATGTCTTAATCAGTAAGTATTGCTACAAAAATGACATTGCAATAAATAGCAGCTGTTCAATGACAAAAATATGGATATATGTTCAAGCACCTGTATTGACAAATGTCTGTACAAATACTTTTATATCAATTATGGATGATCTATATAAAAACGAATGTACATGAACAAACATTTATTATATACAAGCAAACAAACAAACAGACATATACATTTACACTCAACCGTTCACACAGGTCCATATAATCTACAACACTCATTCAACAGTTCACTTGTACACATCTCTCTCTATACAAACGAATGTGCAAGAACAAACATTAAATACAAGCCAACTAACAATCAGACATATTCCATTCCACTCAATCGCTCACACAGGTCCATACAATCTACAACACTCATTCAACAACTTACTCGTACAAATCTGTTTTTTTCCGTAGTGGTCCCAAGCCCCCCACAAACGCCCATGGTTGGCACGGGTTTACTCTGATATCTTTTTAACTTTTTTATGTCCCCCCCTATATATTGTTTTTGCCCTGTCGGTTGGTCTGTTGGTTGGTCTGTTGGTTGGTTGGTTTGTGCCAACTTTAACATTTGCAATAAGTTTTGCAATATTGAAGATAGGAACTTGATATTTGGCATGCATATGTATCTCCTGGAGCTGTACATTTTGAGTGGTGAAAGGTCAAGGTCATCTTTCAAGGTCAAAGGTCAAATATATGGGTCAAAATCGCTCATTTAATGTACACTTTTGCAGTATTTCAATATTCAAGATAGCAACTTGATATTTGGCATGCATGTGTATCTCATGGAGCTGCACAATTTGAGTGGTGAAAGGTCAAGGTCAAGGTCATCCTTCAAGGTCAGTTGTCAAATATATGTGGCCAAAATCGCTCATTTTATGAGTACTTTTGCAATATTGAAGATGGCAACTTGATATTTGGCATGCATGTGTATCTCATGGAGCTGCACATTTTGAGTGGTGAAAGGTCAAGGTCATCCTTCAAGGTCAGAGGTCAAATATATGTGGCCCAAATCGCTAATTTTATGAATACTTTTGCAATATTGAATATAGCAACTTGATATTTGGCATGCACGTGTATCTCATGGAGCTGCACATTTTTAGTGGTGAAAGGTCAAGGTCATCCTTCAAGGTCAAATATATGGGTCAAAATTGCTCATGTAATGTCACTTCTGCAATATTGAAGCTAGCAATTTTATATTTGAAATGCATGTGTATCTCATGGAGCTGCACATTTTGAGTGGTGAAGGGTCAAGGTCAAGGTCATCCTACAAGGTCAAACGTCATATAGGGGAACATTGTGTTTCACAAACACATCTTGTTTCTTTTATCGACTTATATTGCTTTGGCACTTCGGTCGCTTCTTCGAAGAGCAGGGTGATCAGTAGGTAGAAGGACAGGTTACCCTTCTTGGCCCTGCGGTTAAAGGGGTTGTGCCACCCCTCAACATCATTATTAGTTCTTACTGATCGCCCGTACACCGACCAGTTTTCCACCGCCCATACGCCGTTTGTCATCCATGTTTTTCTCCACGTATGTGAAGAAGGGTCGCTTTGACCTTTTTCTCTGATTTTATCGAAAGCGGGGCGGATGTCAGCTGTCGGCAGAAGAGGCAGCGCGAAGATCTTCCGGAGCATCTTGTAGACTCCATCCCTACTCTCATAGGCTGTCCGGAGATCGATTTCCTGGCATTTTAGCCACAATGCCTGGCCAAAGTGGATGGCACATCCTTTGATTTCTGAATTTGTGGTCCGTACACTTGGAAAAGCATTACCTGTAAGTTTTAATTAAACATCTTCTAATAAAATTAGTAAAATAATGTTTAAATGTTTACAATGAATAACTCTTCCATGAAGATTCTGTGTTGTGTTATGATTTTTTAGCCGTTAAAGCTTCCGATATGATTTCATGTCGGAATGATGCTACAGCAAATCGACGTAAAACGATATGAGGTTGATATATATTATATCATGCATGTAAAGACATAACTAAAGAGGAAAAATGCCACCTTTTCTAATCAATGAAAATTCAAAAGCTTACCAGTGAATACTACATCACTGAAATCATCTTTTTGTCTCTCAACATTTTGATAGCGAACTGCTTTCTGACCTGGCTGTTCTTCACACTAATCATTTGGCAATATACCGATTGTTTGCAGGTCCATCTAAGTTGCCTTCTTATCATCTGGACTGTCGTTTGAGACATATGCACACCAAAAACATAGTTTATTTTTTCTTGCACAACCGAAGCCGACAACACGTTGTTCTGTCTTTATACAAAATCCACAAAATCGGAATGCTCTCTTTTCACTTTTTTCACCTGATTTTGCGGACGACCTTCGACGTTATTCCCATCACACTTGGATAGAATCTTTTGTACACCACGGTCAGTTATAACATAAGAATGATGAAGTCTCAAGTGTTAAGCAATCTCAACCTAGTTGCTCCCAGCACTCTTTAATCTTCTAATTGTTGTTTCAATATGTTTTGGAAGTTCGATACGGCATCTTGTCGCCGAAATTTTCGCAATGACTGAATTTCCGGAAAAGTAGAATACAGTACCCAACCTTGACTGTAATGATAACTTACACTATAAATTAAAAGCATCAACACAGACTTAAACATTTACAAAAAATCTGTGTACCGCGCATTTGATAAAAAAAACTAACAAAACAACGTGGGTTTTCTTTTTTTGCATGTGTATACGGCGTGCTGTAAACCTATAAATAGGACATATCTACATAAAGTGTACATAAGCCCAATCTTTTCATTGGTTTTCATCGCTACGCATGCGCAATGAAATAAGCGCAAACAAATGCAAACAATGGCAAACAAATGCTTGAAACGGTTAAAACAAAATTGCTATTAATCGCAACCTTGCGGAACACAATCGCTTACTCTTCTGTAATAAAATTTAAGTTACATAATAATGACATAATAAAACTAAACTTTACTACAACGCATCCCTTTTAGTAAGTATTTTGTTTTGTCCTTGAAGCTACAACTGTCAAAATAAAATCTAAAATGTTACTGTCAAAATAAAATCTAAAATGTTAGGGGTAGACGTTTTCCAACGAAATACTGAAAAACAACAACAATATCAAACTAATGATAAAGCAATGAAAATATGTCAAGCAAAGTATAAAAAATTGACTTAGTAATGAAATATATACACATCTCTGTACACGCAAAGTCTCCTGTAAGAATTTGTTCCCTAAGTATGTCAATCATAAAGCAGCACTCTATTTGTTAAGTGTTAAAAACAGTAGCACATACATAAAGCACTGAATTTGTTTTGCGTTATCACAATATTAATATGTGAACCCCAAGTATTGACAGTATATAATGGTCACAAACCAAACATTCAATGTTTGCAAAATAAATGCAGCACCCCAGGCAGATAACAGCAGTAATAACATGGAAATCATACAAAGGTATGCCCAACACAACACATGACGAACAATCTAAAATAAAATGAGATTTTAGTAACAAATTTGAAAATATTAACTTAAAATAAGTGACTCTTAATACCTTGAGCAAATTTAAAACACAATGACTTTGAATGTGGCATAAACTAGGAAAAATATTATGCACTTCAACTCGGACACAAGTAACTATTGCACAGACCACTTGTAGTACAACTTCAGCACATGAACCATAAATAACACTTAGCTAATTTATTTTTAAAAGTTACTCGATAAGACATCCTCATAAGTTCACCAAAGATGACACACACATTTTGAATTATTACTTACATGTGAATCAATGTACTTAAATTTTGAAATGTACTCTAAATAAAGTTAGCACTAACAAATAGTAAAGATTTGAATTCTTTTTAACTATTCAGTAATGTTTGTCGCTATACGGTACAAAGGTATGAAATGGTCAGAAATAAATATACAATACTTTAGGAATTGATTTTCTCTAGACTTTGGATCTAGCCGACCATTAAAATTATGTACAGTAAAATGTCTGTGAACTAAGAAAACAATAGGACTGTGACATGACAAAAATAATATTAGATAGTCCACGATTAGAGGATGGTCCCTAAAGTAGAGCAAACCGTCATCTTCATTGGTCCCTGGCTTCCACGACATCTGGGTTGGCGTTGTACTCCTCCAGAAAACTGCCCGGCTCCTGGTGAAGAAGCTCTTCAATCTGCTGTGGTGGATGGGGAAACAGGTTATTCTCTCGCTAGTGCCAGTGTTGTTTCGTCAGGCATCTGAAACTGCACATGGAATGGCTTTTCCGGGCTCCGTAGCAGTGTGCATGTAGGTGGAGGGTGACACCGTTCTTCTTCTGGGCCTCTCTCGTGTCTAGAGCTCTGGGGTTGGTGGTCCTGCATCTTCTTCCAAATCTGGTATGTCAGCCTACATTTGCATCGGTACGCCATCTTGCTAGGGATATATCTAGGTAATGTCATTCCCGAAAAGTTATTGGCAGTTGTTCCAGGTTAGTCCATGTTGTTAAAGTGTTAAAAACTGGGTAGGCTTCAATTAACAAGGTTAGTGATTCAGTATTTTGCTGGCCCATTTTGGCGGAGTGTCCGTGTATGGCTTGAGTCGATCATGGTGTACAATTATCTTCATTGTTCATATACTGACGGGCTAAGCTCCCTTTTAACAATAAAAGGTCCAGTATACTTGGCCTCCAGTGTCTTGCCCATTCCAAGTAATTTGAAGACTAGTGATCATTCAGGGAATTTATTTTTAACCAGGTTTTCCGAAGGAAAAAACTGGTTATTAGATTGGCGAATGCGGGCGGGCTGGCTGGCTGGCTGGCTGGCTGGCGGGCTGGCAGGCTGGCGGGCGGGCGGAACAAGCTTGTCCGGGCCATAACTTTGTCGTTCATTGTGAGATTTTAAAATCATTTGGCACATTTGTTAACCATCATTAGACGGTGTGTCGCGCGAAAAAATTACGTCAATATCTCCAAGGTCAAGGTCACACTTTGAGTTCAAAGGTAAAAAATAGCCATAAATGAGCTTGTCTGGGCTATAACTATGTCATTCATTATGAAATTTTAAAATCATTTGGCACATTTGTTCACCATCATGGGACGGTGTGTCGCACGAAAGAATCACGTCAATATCTCCAATGTCAAGGTCGCCACGACTAAAAATAGATTTATTTTAAAACAAACTTACAAAGGGGGTTAATTTTGTTTTTTCATTTCAAAAGTTCAGTTTGAGTTGTCTCCCTTTATCAGATTTTTTTTCCAGTGAAAACCTGTTTTTGTGACAATTTTGTCCCTTGTCTATCATTCTTGTGTCGTTATGTCACATTTGTCCTTCCGCGCTTTCTTGAAGACACTCCCTGGCCAATTGATAGGCTTCGTCCATCCTATCTCTCAAAGAGTGGACATGTTGTGTTGGAGGAGCTTTTGGTCAAGGGGAATGGATAAAGCAGATCAGAAGGCATTTTGACTTCCCTACCAAACATTAGCATATTGGGGTTGTATCCTGTAGCTGGATGAATGATGCTTCTGTATGCTGCTAAAAGAAGCTTGATGTGTGTGTGTTCCAATTGGTCCTGTTTTTGTCAACATACTTCTCAATCATTTTTTGCGAGGGTGCTGTTGAAACGCTCCACTAGCCCGTTTGAGCTTGGGCGGTATGCTGTCGTTCTTGTTTTCTTTATTTGCAGGAGATTCAGGACTTCTTTGAAAAGGTTGCTTTCAAGATTTCTACCCTGGTCGGTGTAAACCTGCAAGGACGTTGCGTACCTAGAGATGGAGTCCATAACTAGCCTGTGTGCCACAACTGCTGTCATTGATTGGGTACAGAATGCTTCCATTTATCTGGTAAAGTAATCTCCAACTACTTGGATGTAACGGTTCTTCCTTTCTGTTTGTGGCAACAGTCCAATTACATCAATGGCAATCCGATCCATTTGGTATCCCGACTGATATAGACAATCCCAGAAATCGATTACTCCCGGATTACCGCCCCTCGCGCCGCCATCTTGGTACTGAAGAACAATGCAGGGACCTATATGTGTGTATAGGTCCCTGAACAATAAAACGAAGTGACGCGATTTTATAAAATATATTTCAAGATTTAGATGGTTTCTGTTATAGATACAATAATCATATAACAGTTCGTTTTCTTTTTAAATAAATATAGTTATCAAGTCCATTTGCATTGTTTAAGAGTCATAAAACCAGAGACGAAGATCTAAGTCTCTGATAAAACTCAGTATGAATAAGTCATTTATTGTCATTTGACATGTTATTAGAAGGTGACGCATGGTATCTTATCTTAATAACAGCATCTACACGTGTGGAGATATATGGTGTCACAGACGTCAATACCGAAAGAAACATCATTGCGTTCATGTTTCAATAGTTTATTTTAAATCTTAATTGTATAGTGAACATTTAAGAAAGAAATTAATATGTTGACGGAATGTAGCGAACATTATTAGGAATATTAAAGTTAATGTATGACTACAAATGTGTCATGTTGAGCATTTTTATCGTAAATTAAGATTGTAAGAAAATAAAGTTAAGCGAGCAAACAATTAAGTAAATATGTAGAACAAGACAAACACAGTTTGTTCAGGCTATAGACTTTGATACTAACATTAGAATGGTATTAAAGTGATAAAATACAAATAAAAGTATAAGCAAAATCAGATATTCACTTTTCAATTAAAAAACCTGCCATGTTTTGACATCTTACACATTCTTGCTAACGAATATTCCATTGACTAGTTAATTTAACATCAAACAATTATTTTCCGGCGAGAGATATTTGTTTGAAAGTGATTTTTAAATAAAATATAGTAATAAAAAACACAGTTTTAGACTAAACCATATACTTTTTAATAAGAAAAGTTTGCCTCTACATGAAATCTTACAGAGTTTCGCTTATTAATATTTCCGGAACAATTTTAGTTAAAATCACAAATTTTATTTCAGCTAGAGCTTTTACACTACCTTAAAAATGATACTTTAATAAGAAATATTAACAAAAAAATAATAAATCTTTAGAAAAACAAAGATATGAATTATTCAATAAAAAAAATCTGTCTCGGTATTGAATCATATAGATTTTCTTAATGGGTATATCTGGAACTATATAAACAAATTATACAGAAATAATAATGTTTTAATCAAAGGCAGATATCTGATTTTCAAAGATATTGTATATCTTGGTCATAAATCTTTAAAAAGTTCGCTAATTAACACCTGCAGAATTATTAACGCTAAAAATCATGAAGTTTTCTTCAGACTTCGGAAATGACCTTTATAATTATTATCGAATAATACAATTCAATAAAGAAATAATTGTGTTATAAGCAAAGGCATAACTGAAAGGATTTCTTTTTTAAAAAAAACCCAGCATATTCGGCCTTTAACATTACGTGAAGAATTTGACAGATAACATCGTTCTACATGTCACCCATGTAGAACGCTATTATCTGTCAAATTTTCAGTACCAAGATGGCGGCGGGGTCATGCGGTCAATTTATCGATTCTGGGATTTTCTATTTTCTCTGTGGCGCTTTTGGTCGCTTGGCTGGATGCTTACTTTTGGCACGAGAACGGAGAAGCATTTTTGGATCTGAAGGGTTGGGTCGATGAATTCCCTTGTCCCTCAAACAGTTGTTGGTCATCAACTCTGGTAGTAAGCTGTTGTCTCTTCCGAACGATACCATCGGCAATGCCATTTCTAAAAAAGGTCTGTAAGGATTCCCTATATCAATTCTTTCTTGAGGAATGAAAGGCTGAAACCCGACGTTTGTTTGAGGGTGGTTTCTGTTGTTTCTCTCTCGGTGGTAAGAAGAATGACTGGTTCTGATGTCATTTCCATGTCTGTTGGTGTGAGAGTCTTGGTTACGGGGTTGATTGACTTGCACTTCAGCGTCAAGCGCGTAATCTTGAGGATGTCTTGGTTTTCTCAGTTGCGACGCAGTGGTCTCGCTGGCAGTCGTTAGAGCTTAAATGTCCTCTGCAAGTGGTCATCTATGTTACTCGAACTACTGAGCCGCTAATTGTCTTCTCTGTGAAAACTTTTGTCCTGTGATCATCCTTGGGGTGGGAATTTCTCACCAAGTGTGGAGTGTTCCTGTGACTGTAGTTTCTCCATTCATGTTCTTCATTTCCATGTACTTCCTCTGCATACTGAGCTTGGCAATCTTGTCCGTATTGATACCGATGCCCAAATTGCTGTGACAATGGCGCTTCTGGAACAATGATCTGCTGGTTGGGTGGAATAATGTCGGTTTCATTGAAGTCTGGTGAATCAAAGATGGAACATGGCGAACGCTGTGGATATATCAGGGCACTGCTGCTACTGCAGCTGCTTGAGCGTTTGTGTTCTGGACATGGCTAGTGTTGACTCATCTTGAATGCCGATGGAAGCTTTCTTGACCGAAGCTACATGTGATTGCCTTTCGTTTTCAGTCTTCTTTTTCTCAAGATTACGACAAATTTACCATACTGTTGCATTGGTACCAGACTTGATAGAAAAAATTAAGATAATGTGGACGACGTTTTGATTGAAGTGTTCATTTTAAAGTTACTGAAATATGAACAATTACCCTGCTTGAATGCCAAAGATAATTGCAAGTTCAAAACAGTAATGAATTTGAAATGTGAACACTTAAGGTTAGTGTTAGTAGTAACAGTGTTAAAGAACTGTTCAGATAATAAGGATTGGCCAGCAAAAGTTCCAACTCATATCTTCTTTAGTGTAAACTTTGACTTACTGAAAGAAAATGCTCCTTCAAGACTGGATATTTTAACATAAGGCCTGAAATCTGATTTTATAAACATCTAAAAGGAGATAACCTTGTTGTGACCGATCCCACTTCTGACACCACTATTGTGGCGGTGTGGTCTCGTTCGCTTCAAAGTGAACCGGTCACGGACCGGTTACGAGTTATTCGATAATTGTAGGCACTTATGTAATGCGGAAATATTTATTTGACGAACGCTTATTTCCGGACAAGGAGACACCGCTGACTGGTTGTATGTCTATTAACTGAAGGCGTTATTTTTAACACTCAGATACGCCTAAATGTACTGAATTATTTATTCTAACAATGAAAATCAAAGCAGCTTTATAGAAAATAAGTAACTTTTATTCTAACAACTACTCAGCATGCAATAAAGCTGCATTTTCACAAATGTCATAAAGACATGGCGGTAATGTGACATTATGAAGCAAAGCAAAATAGTGTAGAAAAAGAGCCAGCCAAGTCTGAAGTATAAAGTTCTGTACAGAAATTTCACTAACTGATAACATTATAATGGCAATCAGAATGAAGAGATTAAAAACCAATTAAACAACGGCCAAACATTGTGGCTACATAAGTGAAACTTACTGAACTCAAATAAAAAATAGCTTCCAGACAATGGCCGAAAATCTAGAAAAGGATCCAAAATAGATAGTAAACAATTAACTCCAATAAATTAAGAAACAATTTGTGGAGTGGGAAAACTCCAGTGAATTAATAGAGATTACTGTTAACTATTTACTAAGATTATCTAAATTTAGAAAATGAAAATTTGTTAAGTAAATGTTTGCAACAATTATCTAAGTATTGATAAGCATTTGGAAAAATATGCCAAGGTGTGTTGATATTGATTAATAATTTAATTATTTATTAGAAATTTCCACCTTTCTTTTCTGGAGATGTTGAGTTTTCAAGAGAGCATCAAGAAGTCATTAAATCAGCCATAACAGATTATTTTTTACAGTTCTGAGAGCTCTGGCGGAACAGTCTATTTTCCCTCAGAACAGTCCATTTACAGGCATTTTGATGGGTTAAAATATAATCTCTACTCATGGACTAAAATATCATAAAAACACTCAAATCAACAATGTGATTTAAATTGATCATAACCAACAAACTTTCAATAAAATAGGCAAGCTCAACATGCATTCAGCTATCAAAACACACCAATAATAAATAATCAATATCTTAGCTCTGGGGAACTCAAATAGGCGTATCACTAAAAGTTCCCATTATTAATTAATTTGCAACATACTGATAACAAATGTGATAAAACAATTACCGTACAACATATTTACACAAAAAATACAACTTAGCCAAAAATATCATTATATAAGAAAAATATGCATTTTGAAGTATTAGGCCTTAAAAGTGCTTTAAAACCAAGGGGTCCACCAAATTCCAGAGCTGATCTAAAATAGATAAGGGAACCTGAGTGATCAGGTTAAACAAGGGCAAAAAATACTGCAAACTTATGTACAGGTTGTCTTTCTTTTAGCTATCTCTAAGTTGATAGGCTTATCATAAGTGCTGATGACTAACTGTTTATTATGAAAAATCTGTGTTATGATTATAGTTATGAAATATGACAATAGTAAAATAAAAGTTACATAATAATGACAAATAAAAACTTAACTTTACTACATATTGTTAATTGTCGACAGGTCCGATTTTAATATCTTATTGTATGGTTTAAAATGCATATAGCATTATATTTTATATATTTATGCCCCCCTTCGAAGAAGAGGACGAGAGAGGGGGTATATTGCTTTGCTCATGTCGGTCGGTCGGTCCGTCCACCAGGTGGTTGTCAGACAATAACTCAAGAACGCTTGGGCCTAGGATCATGAAACTTCATAGGTACATTGATCATGACTCGCAGATGACCCCTATTGATTTTTAGGTCACTAGGTCAAAGGTCAAGGTCACGGTGACCCGAAATAGTAAAATGGTTTCCGGATGATAACTCAAGAACGCTTAGGCCTAGGATCATGAAACTTGATAGGTAGATTGATCATGACTCGCAGATGACCCCTATTGATTTTCAGGTCACTAGGTCAAAGGTCAAGGTCACAGTGACCCGAAATAGTAAAATGGTTTCCGGATGATAACTCAAGAACGCTTAGGCCTAGGATCATGAAACTTGATAGGTAGATTGATCATGACTCGCAGATGACCCCTATTGATTTTCAGGTCACTAGGTCAAAGGTCAAGGTCACGATGACCCGAAATAGTAAAATGGTTTCCGGATGATAACTGAAGAACGCTTATTCCTAGGATCATGAAACTTGATAGGTAGAATGATCATGACTCGCAGATGACCCCTATTGATTTTCAGGTCACTAGGTCAAAGGTCAAGGTCACGGTGACCCGAAAAAGTAAAATGGTGTCCGGATGATAACTTAAGAATGCTTATGGCTAGGATCATGAAACTTCATAGGTACATTGATCATGACTGGCAGATGACCCCTATTGATTTTCAGGTCACTAGGTCAAAGGTCAAGATCACAGTGACAAAAAACATATTCACACAATGGCTCTCACTACAACGGAGAGCCCATATGGGGGGCATGCATGTTTTACAAACAGCACTTGTTATGTATTTAAATGGACCAAGGTTTATACACAATAAATGATTATTTTGTATAAAATAAATATAAATCCAACAATTTATAAATATACATTTCACGCATCACCTTGAACAATTTCATCCGCGTTATGTTTGATGTGTTGCCACCCGTTTTCTTGTATTATATGTTTTGGCCTCGATATCATCGGTAAACAGCATGGATGCAGATGCTGACAATCCCCCATTTGATTTTCGAGAAACGACATTTTTTCCAAAAAAAAAACTTGTAGAGTGCACTAAAAGTGCGTTTGAGTTTGTGTTTCTATCATTATATGTTGCATGTTGTTAAATATGTGTTCTTTAACAAATGGGTTCAAAACGCTTGATTTGACATGAATAGGAGTTTACTGGTCTATGACATTTCCACACAAAATAACGAATCCCTGAATACATGATTTAATATCTTCGAGGCATTGTGCAGACATATACATTACAAGTGCAAGTTTTTATTTGTTTTTCTTCGCGGTCCCATGTTCCCACTGCTACAAACCATGTACACCTATTATAAAAGATAATTGATATTGTCTCATCTCTTACTGTTATTATGTCCCCGAAGGAGGGCATATAGTGATTGCACTATCCGTCTGTCTGTCTGTCTGTCTGTCTGTCTGTCTGTCTGTCTGTCTGTCTGTCTGTCTGTCTGTCTGTCTGTCTGTCTGT
Organism: Dreissena polymorpha; assembly: GCF_020536995.1. NCBI lineage: Eukaryota > Metazoa > Mollusca > Bivalvia > Myida > Dreissenidae > Dreissena > Dreissena polymorpha. Next base: position 106,108,027 of record NC_068363.1, read on the forward strand.
CTGTCTGTCTGTCTGTCTGTCTGTCTGTCTGTCTGTCTGTCTGTCTGTCTGTCTGTCTGTCTGTCTGTCTGTCTGTCTGTCTGTCCGTCTGTCTTTCTGTTACACTTTTGCGTTTAGGTTTCGAAAAATGCTCATAACTTCTATGTCGCTTCAGATGTAACCTTCATATTTGGTATGCATGTGTAAACGCACAAACATTTTTACCCCTTTGACCTTGACCTTGAACTTTGGGTCCGCGTTTAGGTTTCGAAATCTGAGTTAAGGTTTCGAAAAATCGTTTTTCGGGGGCATATGTCTCCCGATGGAGACAGCTCTTGTTTGTCTCATATCACTAAATATTAAAATAATGTTTGAAGCATTTTCCAAAAGCTTAACCATATCATTCAGTATTCGTCCCTTTTCTCTCAGATAATGTATGTACTTTTTGACGATGCTGGAACAGCATTGTCCAAGGTATGATAACCATCAAAAAAAATTCACAATGGCGACCTATGTAAAAGACCGAGCCAGTCCGATTGAGATAACTCGATTTTTCAGTTACTCCCCTTTTGCATTCGCCACTGCGTAGGAGATTGCTCGTCATTGATAACATTCTCCTAGCAGTGTTGTCATTCGTGTTTCAACATTCAACAATGGCCACCCCCATGAGAGTCTCGATTCAAAACTTTCTTACTGCATAAATTGGCTTGTTTCGCTATTTAGAAGCTGTCATTTAGGATATATGAATTATTTATTCACTAAATCTCCGCTTATGACAACAATAGTTGGAATTCGAAGGATATATACTCGATGTGAATGAAGGACTTTCTGGATCGTAACAGCTTGACACGGTAAAACTGGCATACTGGTATTTTTAGTTATCAATATAAGTCACATTGTGCTTTATAAATTGTATTCGAGCATTTTGCAACTTATTGAATGACTATGATACCCGATATCAACATTTCATCTGGGATTTGCAGATCACCAAGCTGTCCTGAAATTCAACATTGATTTCAAACTCTTTACTGGTTTGTACTCTTTCTTAGTGTTAGTACTTTTTATCATTTTAAAGTTAAATGAACTGTGTCACAGTTAAAGAGACATTAAGGCAATTGTGGCCAGTTTGGATCTAGATCAGCCTGCAGTCGCTTAAAAGCTGTTTGCTTAAAAGCGTTTTTCTGACAATAACAAATAATTTAATGAGCGACTTTAGTGAGTAAAATGTCCCATGTTTTCCGATATAGGTGGCGCTCTGGTCGAGTAGGTCCCTCTATGCGGATATGTTCAAATTTTATCGTAAAATTATCACCATTGTTATTCAGCGAAGCATTTTTGACAGCTTGACAATAGAAACATAAAATAATGCCTCAAACCATGTGTTGCGTTCCCTTTTGTTCACGAAAAGGTCGACACAAGTTCCCGAAAGACAAACAACGTCAAGCAGCATGGGTACAAGCTATTTGACGGGTGAAAACAAAGTTCGAAATCTGGACTCCATCCGAATACTCGTACGTGTGTGAAAACCACTTCACCGAAGATGATTACATGTGATTGGAAGACTGTTTTTTTATAATTTTCATTTTTTAAGTTTAGGTTGATGTATTACATGTGATTGCTTAATAAAGTTCTAAAATAGTGTTTTGTTACTTTCCCATCTTTTAAAAAGCCAATATGTATGTGAACTGTCAAGGCTAAGAACAGTTTTGACCTGAAATGATTAACGGTATGTGAGTCGACGCTCCTTTGTAAAGTACCTCAAACAGCACTTTCCCAATCTAGGGAAAATTACATATTTCCCAAATGAAGGTTACATTGTTTGTTTTTAACCCTTTGCTTGCTGGACATTTTTTCGTCTGCTAAAATGTCGTCTGCTGAATTTATAAAATTAGCATTTTTTCGATTTTTTTTTCAAAGAATACTATCAGAATAGCAAACAGTTTGGATCCTGATGAAACGCCACGTTCTGTGGCGTCTCATCTGGATCCAAACTGTTTGCAAAGGCCTTAAAATTTTGGTTGGCGCATCGTAAGGGTTAATGAACTAAAATTAATTAACTTATGCAGCTCTATGGCTAGAACCTTAAAGTAAATATGATATTAACAACTTGGTACAGTTATTTTCAATTTTAAGGTATATGTTAGCAAAAAATCAAATACGCTAATTTCCTAATTCGAAGAGTTCACGACGCATTTTTCCCAATTTCAAGGTTTTCATGACTAGATTTTTCCCAATTTTGAGGTTTTCAGGAGTAGTAATATTAGTCAGTTCATGAGGCGGGTTCCACCTTACAAGTATACAATTCTCATCATCCTAAAATAATAATCCTGACAATATGGTTTTTAGAAGCAAACTGTTGAATAAACAAATTTTTAAATACAAATATTTATTTCTAATACAATGCATTGTATAACACATATAAAAGTCAAACAAATATTTTAGAACCAATATAGTATTTACAAGAAACATGGTAACAAAAGTATTTACACATGCACATGACTGAGCAGGGAACTTATTTTAAACATCCTTGTAATACAACTTTCTCAACAATTCAGTCTTAAAATAATTCTCAAAGAAATGTTCAAGTTTTAACAGCATCTGTGAAATGAAGTCCTCATTTTTGTGTACCCTTATGTACTTTATGTCAGTCAAGGTATAAACGATCAGGTCACAGTACTTGCGTTCCGAACAAAACAACTGGCCCTGAATCTGATAATAATAAGGATGTTTTGCACTCAATTTTAGTTTACCGTTCACATCCTTAAGATATGGCACTGTCACTGAGGAAATCTCTTTATTTATAGCACTGAATGGGCATTTCACCTCAACTATCAAGTCTTTATTTACAATTCCATCTGGCGATGCCCCAAGAAATGGGTGTGTCAGTGAAACCATTATGCCACAAGACTTGACTTTAACATTCCTTGCACTCTCATAAATGTGTATCGCAGTTTTTTCATACTTGCATCCATGTCGCATCGCTTCATTTTGCCTCACAACTTGTCCCTGCACTATTGTTGAGGCCAACCCAACTAATTTGTTTTTTCTGTCGCAGCACAGATTCGGTGGTAGTTTGAGGACTGAATGCGCTTTCCACGCTCCTCATACCATTGATCATTGGTATTTTGTCCCCTCGTCTGTTCTTCAATACATTCACACTCTTCTGATGTTATTTTGATAATTTTGTTGAGGTTTAGAAAGTTCTGTTCATGTGACGTACTGAAGTAGTCATGATCATTGCTATAAGCGTACATATTTGCTGGCTTGAAAGTTTGAAAAATTGGAGTTTTTGATATTGTAGCAAAATTCATACACGTGTTGTGGAAATGGTCTTTGTAATTGGCAGCATTTCTAAACTGACTAGGCCTGGGGTCAAAGTCTGCAATATTACAAATCTCAGCCCCACCCATCTTGAGCCTTTACCGGGGATCCTGTGTGTTTCTTCGATTTGTGGAAAGACTGCAGCTGTTGGTTACAAGATGATTCCACCTTAACTTCTCCGGATTGAACAAATTTCACACACGCATATAGAACAGTCCTTATATGTTTACAATGTCCGAACGGACCTACACCAGCACCACATTCACACTGTGCCTCATGCACAAAGCCATGTTTGGTGAATGTAATGTCAACGACATAATCAATTTTCTTTTTCATTTCTGCCCTACATGAACTTTTTACATAGCACAACTTTTCTGTAGAAAACATCCTAAGGTACAACAAGAACTTGTCACCGTACAAAGAAGTCACCACTTGGTCGAACTCAACTCCAAACCGTTCCATATATGCATTCGCCTTCTCACGGTCAAACGGGGCCATCTTCATGTCGGTGTTGACATCTTTGTAGCAACTGGTGGCTGGAATTTGCATTCGAAACTCTGGCATAAGCTCCTCGCAGTTGTTGAAGTTCTGATTACGATCATATGCTTCAAGTCAGAAAGATCAAATATGAGCATACAATAATTTTTCACTTTCAGTAAACATAAAAAACTTGTATAAACAAAAACTTATGTGTCAGAACAAAGAGTAATACATACTCAGCATAGACCCCTACACATTCATAGAGTCCCCTAAATTTAATTAAGAACATGGGTGGGTGCTGTTGTAAAAAGTTTTATCTTCTAAAAAACAACAGAAGTATACATGTACATTTCCCCACCCAACCTTTAAACAGAATTTACATTAACTTGTAAATAAGATATTTAACAATAAACCTTTCAAACAGTGATGTAAATTATAAAAGAATGAATCCTGAATGTATGTTTTTAAAGCCTTTAAGCTGATTTGGTTTTTACAAAAGACTGCGCAGGAATTTTCAAGACATGAATCAAATTAAAAAATGGTTTCACTTTACCTCTCGATTAATTCCTTTTTTCGTCCAGATATCTTTGCATTTCTCTTTCTTAATTCTGTGCGAAGTTGTCCTAAAGATAAACTGCTTAATTGTGAAGCCATAGTTTAAGACTTATCGTATAAACTATCATAAAATTATCGTAAAAGATTGTGTGTAACTTGGTTAATCGCTTGTCAAAATATGCGGAAGTAAACAATGGGAAAGAATAGACCTATTCAACAACAGCGCCACCTTTACGGGCACCTGCTAGACAGGGGAAGATAATTCACTAAAGTTCCCCATTCATACAATCGTCATAAGAACTTTCTCCGTTCGACAGTTCATTCCGTTCATCTCTCAATTTACCTTTGGATGCATCCTCCTCTGTTTCTTCAGATGTCCTCACTGGAGCAATTCTTTCTTGTGTACGTTATTCAACGAGATTACTCACTGGGAACAAATACTGACAATGACAAGTTTTCAGTATACTTTCTACACCTAAAACCATTTATGCCTAGCGTCTAGAAAAAAGGCCTTGGCAAACAGCGTAGACCCAAATGAGACGCCGCATGATGCGGCATCTCATCAGGGTCTGGGCTGTTTGCTGAATAATATACTAGACATACCTAATTTTGGAAATAAATTTATCCAATTTAGAAGGATGGTAAAGTCCGCTAGGCATAAATGGGTTAATAAAGGAGTATTTTTTCGTGGTTTTTATGTTGAAACTCACCAGAGAACATGTTTGTGCCAGGGTTGTCATAAGAAGGAGGGAAATAGGTGTCTTAGTTTTACAGATGTTTATGAAAGAAAACAACAACTTACTCAAGAACACCACTTGTAAACGTGCACACAAACTGCCCATCATAGCTTGTTTGTATTGATTATCTCTTTTTAGAAACATCAACTATAAAATGATAAAGATCTTCCTCGTGTTGAGCTCTTGTTTATTCTATACTTATTGTGCTTACATCTAATCCATTTGTTCACTGTAGATTCACATTATATGCGCTTCAAGAAGTCCTCGCATTTCTATCAGTGCCACGGGTTGTCCGATGTTGTCGGCGATGTCCAATACAATTAAAGACGTCTTGAGGTCATGTACTACATGATTGTCAAAATCTTCAGCTCTTTATTGAGACTACATATTTAAAGCGACCTACCTTTCTCTGTTGAATGAGGGTTAACTGAAGATTGAAAATTGTGGTTAAGCCCTTAACAATGATGTGTGATTAGAATGAAATACAATTTACTTTTTTACCAAATCTATTTACATAATGTTGCCAGTTGTATGTTGATGCTGAATCCTAACAACATTATTTGGTCGAATCAGTCAAAGGTCAAAGTCACATTGATCCCTTCTGTCAACAACAAGAATCCGTTCAAACTGAACGTTTGCACAACTTTGGAAGAAGGTGTGCTTATGGTCATTATTTCTTTGTTGTTTTGACACTGTTTACAAATCATCATTGTGTAGTCAAAGGACGTGACAAAGCAGCTGACCTTTTTGAAGGAAGGGGCATCTGTTTTGTGTGGATAAATGATTACTGATGGCATGGAGAAGTTTGTCTATTACGCAAAGTGGACCTTTTGCAATCAGATTTTCACAAATCATTTTTTTGTATCGTTTAATTGTTTAATTGCAATCTGATCAATATTAATAGCCGCATCTATATTTTAGTTAATGCATCTCAATTTCATTTAGATTGAGATAAAAGCAGATCTCCTCCGTGAAACTCATATGTTGTTATCAAACAAATTAGACAAAGTTCCTAAATCTTTAAAACAAAGTTAACTTCACTATACATCGATTGTAAAACGGAGAGTAATTTCCCATCAATTCCTTAACGTATCACTTTGTATCAAAGTCTGTTCCTATTTATACAACATATATATGCTTTCCGTGAGTCCACGAAAGAGCAATATATTTTTTTTTATCAGTCATTTTTCTTTTTAATAACGAGTGCAACATAAAAACTTTTAATCCGGATTGGGCATCCGTTAAAATTGAATTTTCATCTGCCTACAGCATAGAAGCTCGTTCAATACTTTTGTAAACAATTTAATGAACAAACTAGTTATTATACACCCCCTATAATAATTTGGGTCAGACTGGTCACATTTTTATGCCCCCCATCAAAGAAGAGGGGGTATATTGCTTTGCTCATGTCGGTCGGTCTGTCGGTCTGTCTGTCCGTCCACCAGGTGGTTGTCAGACGATAACTCAAGAACGCTTGGGCCTAGGATCATGAAACCTATAGGTACATTGATCACGACTCGCAGATGACCCCTATTGATTTTGAGGTCACTAGGTCAAAGGTCAAGGTCACGGTGACCCGAAATATTAAAATGGTTTTTGAATGATAACTCAAGAACGCATACGCCTAGGATCATGAAACTTCATGGGTAGATTGATCATGACTTGCAGATGACCCCTATTGATTTTGAGGTCACTAGGTCAAAGGTCAAGGTCACGGTGACCCAAAATAGTAAAATGGTTTCCGGATGATAACTCAAGAATGCATACGCCTAGGATCATGAAACTTCATGGGTAGATTGATCATGACTCGCAGATGACCCCTATTGATTTTGAGGTCAAAGGTCAAGGTCACAGTGACCGGAAATAGTAAAATGGTTTTCGGATGATAACTCAAGAACGCATACGCCTAGGATCATGAAACTTCATAGGTAGAATGATCATGACTTGCAGATGACCCCTATTGATTTTGAGGTCACAAGGTCAAAGGTCAAGGTCACGGTGACCCGAAATAGTAAAATGATTTTTGGATGATAACTCAAGAAGGCTTTTGCCTAGGATCATGACACTTCATAGGTACATTGATCGTGACTCGCAGATGACCCCTTTTGATTTTCAGGTCACTAGGTCAAAGGTCAAGGTCACAGTGACAAAAATTGTATTCACACAATGGCTGCCACTACAACGGACAGCCCATATGGGGGGCATGCATGTTTTACAAACAGCCCTTGTTATGAATAGGAATAATGACATTCAGTTCAATTTGTAATTAAAAAATATATACAATTCGGGGTTCGTGATCTGCGAGTTTTAAATTATCGAACGCAGAAGAACTCTTGTTATATTGTATTGTAATAAGACCGTTTTTAGCTCATCTATTTTTTGAAAAAAAATTATGAGCTATTGTCATCACCTTGGCGTCGGCGTTAGCGTTGGCTTCGGCGTCGCGTTTAGGTCCACTTTTCTCAGAAAGTATCAATGCTATTGCATTCAAACTTTGTACACTTACTGACTATCATGAGGGAACTGGGCAGGCAAAGTTAGATAACTCTGGCATGAATTTTTTAGAATTATGTGCCCTTTTTATACTTAGAAAATTGAAAATTTTGGTTAAGTTTTGTGTTTAGGTCCATTTTATTCCTTAAGTATCAAAGCTATTGCTTTCATACTTGCAACACCTAACTATCATAAGGGGACTGTGCAGGCAAAGTTATGTAACTCTGACTGGCATTTTGACAGAATTATGTGCCCTTTTTATACTTAGAAAATTGAAAATGTGGTTAAGTTTTGTGTTTAGGTCCACTTTTTTCCTAAAGTATCAAAGCTATTGCTTTCATACTTGCAACACTTATTAACTATCATAAGGGGACTGTGTAGGCAAAGTTATGTAACTCTGACTGGCATTTGGACGGAATTATGGGCCCTTTATACTTAGAAAATTGAAAATTTGGTTAAGTTTTGTGTTTTGGTCCACTTGACCCCTAAAGTATCATAGATATTGCTTTCATACTTGGAACACTCGCAAACTATCATGAGGGTACAGTAAAAGGACTTAGTAACTTTGAATATATGGTTAAATTTTGTGTTTTGATCCACTTTACTTCTAAAGTATCAAGGCTATTGCTTTCAAACTTCAAATACTTTCATGCTATCATGAGGTTACTGTTCCTGGCAAGTTGAATTTTACCTTGACATTTGAATGCCCTTGACTCTCAAGGTCAAATGATTAAATTTTGCTAAAATTGCCATAACTTCTTTATTTATGATTAGATTTGATTGATACTTTGACATAACTACTCTTACCTGACATACCACAATAGACTCCACCCCCCCCCCCCCCCCCCGCCCCCCTATTTTTTTTATTTTTTTAAGATCATCTCACAAATGACCACCGGTGTACACCCTCGCACAATAAGTTTTTTTGAAACGGTTAAAAAACAAATATTTATTTTTATTTTTATTATTTTATTTTTGAAATACCGTCCACCCACCCCCACCCCTCACCCCCTTCGGATTTTTTTTTTATGCATTTTTTCTCGCATTTTTGGAAGATAATGTAATAAATGTCCACTCCCCCACACCATAGACCGCTCTTCACAGTTCAACAAAGTTCATGAACATTCGGCATCCAGTTCTTGAATTATTCATGAATGACTCTTGAACTGAAAATGAGACTATTCATGATATTTTCATTTCATGAATTATTCATGAAGATGAAAAGTTCATGAACTTGAGAACATTCATGAACATAATTCTTGAAAGTTCTTAAGTTCATGAACTTTCTGTGTTCATGAATAATTCAGGAAATGAAAAGATCATGAATAGTCTCATTTTCAGTTCAAGAGTCATTCATGAATAATTATTCATGAATAATTCAATAACTGTATGATGAATTTTGTTCACAAACTGTTCATGAACTTTATGGTACATGAATGTTCTTAAGTTCATGAACAGTTCACGAACAAAATTCATCATACAGTTCTTGAATTATTTATGAATAATTCAAGAACTGTATGGTTCCTTTGAAACTTTGTGGAGGATTTCTGAGCTCGCCAGAATTTTCCATTTGATTCAGAGTTCATTAAGACATAAACAATTTAAGATATTTAATTCTCATAACATCAATTTAACAGTATTCAAACACATTTTTGCTCATCTATTTTTTGAAAAAAAAATATGAGCTATTGTCATCACCTTGGCGTCGGCGTCGGCGTTGGCGTCAGGTTAAGTTTTGCGTTTAGGTCCACTTTTCTCAGAAAGTATCAATGCTATTGCATTCAAACTTGGTACACTTACTTACTATCATGAGGGGACTGGGCAGGCAAAGTTAGATAACTCTGGCGTGCATTTTGACAGAATTATGTGCCCTTTTTATACTTAAAAAATTGAAAATTTTGGTTAAGTTTTGCCGTTAGGTCCACTTTTCTCAGTGAGTATCAATGCTATTGCATTCAAACTTGTTACACTTACTTACTATCATGAGGGGACTGGGCAGGCAAAGTTAGATAACTTTGGCTTGCATTTTGACAGAATTATGTGCCCTTTTTATACTTAGAAAATTGAAAATTTTGGTTAAGTTTTGTGTTTAGGTCCATTTTATTCCTTAAGCATCAAAGCTATTGCTTTCATACTTGCAACACTTACTAACTTTCATAAGGGGACTGTGCAGGCAAAGTAATGTAACTCTGACTGGCATTTTGACAGAATTATGTGCCCTTTTTATACTTAGAAAATTGAAAATTTGATTAAGTTTTGTGTTTAGGTCCACTTTATTCCTACAGTATCAAAGCTATTGCTTTCATACTTGCAACACTTATTAACTATCATAAGGGGACCGTGCAGGCAAAGTTATGTAACTCTGACTGGCATTTGGACGGAATTATGGGCCCTTTATACTTAGAAAATTTAAAATTTGGTTAAGATTTAAGTTTTGGTCCACTTTACCCCTAAAGTATCATAGATATTGCTTTCATACTTGGAACACTCAAAAACTATCATAAGGGTAAAGTAAAAGGACAAGTTGCATAACTCTGGTTGTCATTGTTACGGAATTATGGCCCTTTTTTGACTTAGTAACTTTTAATATATGGTTAAATTTTGTGTTTCGATCCACTTTACTTCTTAAGTATCAAGGCTATTGCTTTCAAACTTCAAATACTTTCATGCTATCATGAGGTTACTGTACCTGGCAAGTTGAATTTTACCTTGACCTTTGAATGACCTTGACTCTCAAGGTCAAATTATTAAATTTTGCTAAAATTGCCATAACTTCTTTATTTATGATTAGATTTGATTGATACTTTGACGAAACTACTCTTACCTGACATACCACAATATACTCCACCCAAACCGTGCCCTCCCCCCCCCCCCTCCCCCCCCACCTCCCCCCTCCCCCCTCCCCCCCCCCCTATTTTATTTTTATTTTTTTAAGATCATCTCACAAATGACCACCACACCCTCACACTATACCCCCCCACCCCAATTTTTTTTTTTTTTTTTATTTTTTTTTTTTTTTTTTTTAAGATCATCTCACAAATTACCACCACACCCTCACACTATACCCCCCCCCCCCCAATTTTTTTTTTTAAACGGTTATGTTTGAAATACCGTCAAACCATTGCACCCAAAAAATCCCCCATCGCCCTTCTCCCCACCCCCCACCCCCCCCCCCCCCGCCCCCTGAGGGGCTTTTTGGAAGATAATGTAATAAATGTCCACAACCCCACACTAGACACCCCTCTTCACTCCACCCCTCCCTCCTTTGTGATTGAAAATGAGAGTCCCTTCACCTTTAAAAAGAAAATAGATGAGCGGTCTGCACCCGCAAGGCGGTGCTCTTGTTCAACTTAAGATCAAAAAGATGTGTTATTTTACCTTTGACCTTGACCTTTCACCACTGAAAATGTGCAGCTTCGTGAGAGACACATGCATACAAAATATCAAGTTGCTATCTTAAATATTGCAAGTTATGGCCAATGTGAAAGTTTGACGCAATCCAACCAACTTACAGTGCAAAAACAATATGTTCCCCAGTATAGACTGGATGACATAAAAAACAATATGTTCCCCAGTATAGACTGGGACATAAAAAAACACAATCATAGTTATTTAACTTCAAACACACAAACATAGTTGCGTATCTAGTTACCCCCATAAACATTTGTCACCTGCAAACTAACAACCATAGCTAAGCTAGAAACTGGTATAAACATAGTAGTTCAACTTCAAACACACAACCATAGCTGTTTAACTAGAAATGCACATCATCATAGTTGATCAACTTCAAATGCTCAACAATAGTTGTTAAACTATAAACATATAATCAAAGTTGTTCAACTTCAAACACACAACCATAGCTGTTGAATGTTACATTGAAGCTTTCGCTTTTCGCCTTAGAACTTTCTGCATGTTCTGAATTTTCTCCACGATTCCTTTTCGGCTAGCTTCGGTGGGAAATTTATTGATTATAATGTCTTGTAGCAAATTCAGTTTTGAGGGATCCATCGGAGGCCTTGGACCATCAGCCCCGCATTTTGATGATCTTTTACCAGACACCGACTGGTTTTGAAGGTCTTCTTCACTAAAAAGTTTTAACAATTGAATCTCTACAGCTCCCTGCCATGTTGACTTTAATTGCAAGGCTTCTTTAAGCTCACTGTTTGTCTGATCTTCAGCTTTACAAGCGTTCTTTTCCAGCAACTGTCCTTCAAGAGTCTTCATCTTCCTTTTCATTTTTCGCATGTCTGACTTAAGCTGTTCAATGCTTTCCTCAATTAATTCCCACTTACCATCTTCAAATTTTCTCCTTTTACTGCAATTAAATTTTGCAATATATAAGGTATTGCGCTTTGAATATTCACTATAATTCAATCAGTGGTTTTACGGCAAAAATCAAGAAACATTCAGGACTTTTTGTGTGTAAATTTTGTATTTTAAGAGAAAACAGAAATCCCAACAATTAACATTATAGGTTGATGATGTGCAAGATAGACGAGCAATTCATAGTTTGTTAGAATAAAAAGGTTATGTAATAAAATGTTTTTATGTCCCCCACTATAGTAGTGGGGGACATATTGTGTTTGCCCTGTCTGTTGGTCTGTTGGTTGGTTGGTTTGTTGGTTTGCGCCAACTTTAACATTTGCAATAACTTTTGCAATATTGAAGAGAGCAACTTGATATTTGGCATGCATATGATTCTCATGGAGCTGCACATTTTGAGTGGTGAAAGGTCAAGGTCATCCTTCAAGGTCAAAGGTCAAATATATGGGTCAAAATCAATCATTTAATGTACACTTTTGCAATATTTCAATATTCAAGATAGCAACTTGATATTTGGCATGCATGTGTATCTCATGGAGCTGCACATTTTGAGTGGTGAAAAGTCAAGGTCAAGGTCATCCTTCAAGGTCAGAGGTAAAATATATGTGGCCAAAATTGCTCATTTGATGAGTACTTTTGCAATATTGAAGATAGCAACTTGATATTTGGCATGCATGTGTATCTCATGGAGCTGCACATTTTGAGTGGTGAAAGGTCAAGGTCAAGGTCATCCTTCAAGGTCAAATATATGAGTCAAAATTGCTCATGTAATGTCACTTCTGCAGTTTTGAAGCTAGCAATTTTATATTTGACATGCATGTGTATCTCATGGAGCTGCACATTTTGAGTGGTGAATGGTCAAGGTCAAGGTCATCCTCCAAGGTCAAACGTCATGTACGGGGACATAGTGTTTCACAAACACATCTTGTTAGTAATAACTCAAACAAATAAGGTTGTACAAAATGGATTTGGGACTTGCCTTACATATTGAACTGTTTTTTGACTTTAGCAAAATGCTGTCAGAATGCAAACAATTGACAATAATTATAGCTCACATCCGATGGGTTCATATGACCAGATGGGCAAAAAATGAGACAAAAACTTACCCAATTGTACTTTTTTTTTTCCTGAACTTCTTCATCAGACAATTCATCTAGATAAAAATAATTTAAATGTAAAACTACCTGTACAGTGTGTTGACTTGACAATTGACACATTTTCGATTACCATGCAGATGTTTAGTAGTATAGTTTATTAATACATCAGTTTTTGGATTAAGTTTACTGTTATCGTTATACTTTTTACTTTAACATGTGAAAAGTCTTGTAACAAGAGCTGTAAGATGACATATGCCCCCGAAAAACGCTTTGAAGATATGATCATTTTTGAAACCCAAACGCAAATTTCGAAACCTAAACACGGACCCCAAGTTCAAGGTCAATGTCAAAATTTGTGTGGGTATGGAAAGGCCTTGTCCATATACACATGTATGCCTAATATGAAGGTTACATCTGAAGCAACATAGAAGTTTGAGCATTTTACAAAACCTAAACGCAAAGTGTTCTGGACAGACAGACAGACGGACAGACAGTGCGATCACTATATGCCCTCCTTCGGGGGCATAAACATATCATTATGTGACATTGATTTTCCAGCATAGCTATATATAGATTCACATAAAACAACCAGTTTGAAATATTGTTTATAGTAGTGTTTTATTATTCAGTTTGTTCTTGAGTCTTGACACAAAAACAGATGTCTCCCTCTTCCCATTCCTCTTGTCTACACCTTTCGACTTTGTCTATGACCATGTTTTTCTATAGGAAACCCAAAAAATCTGTTGATTTTTTTTATTCAAGTATGACTTGCACTAACTACACATGAAATTACATTCATTTATCATATGTAATTGTTTTATATACTGTCATATCAAATTTCGTGATGGACAGATGGGACATAAAACAAATATGTCTCCACTTGGAAAGTGGGAGAGACAATTATTTACAAATTTACCTTTACCACAACTTGATACTGATGACTTTGGTGTCTGGAGGATGTTCTGATCTGAAAGAAATAAAAGGCAGTGACCGGACCCAGCTATATAGCCTGTTAGCTATAGGACTTGATCTTTAATTTTTTAATCAAAAAACAACCAAGATCATCACATGCTAAATTCTCTGTACAAAATTAAGGTTGGCGGAATTGAGACACTAGACAGTTTATTTGGTACTAAGTATGCAGCTTTATCATGATGTAAGCTATTTCCAGGCATGTCAGGTGACCTCAGCTGACTTCCTGTTTACCAATCAACTGGGGCATCTGTGATAATTTTGTTACAAACTTACCAAAAAAGGTCACCTGACATACCTGAAAATGGCTTACACAATACAACTAATCATGACAAAGCTGCATACCAAATTTAAAATCGTTCCCTTTTGCCACTACTGATGCAGACCTGTTTACCCTACCGATTGCTTCTCAGTAGTTTGGAGGGCATCTCTCAGTAGTTTTGGGCTGTTGTCAGTTGTTTTAATTTTTTCAATCATTTAGAGCATTAAAACAGCATGACTGGGTCACATATCAATTAAACGGTACATAAAGCATTAGATGAATTTACTTTCTATTAATTAAATCTGTTTATCACGTTATACTGTTATTATTTAGTGGATGTGCACACTGCCCTTCTAAACAACAATATAACAAAAGGTTTCACATTGTGCTAACTGCACTTGTAACACAACAAATTACACATCTTTAAAAAAAACTTACTTTTACATACATCATACAATGTTACACTGAACTTTAAAATAATCAAAAACTGAACACAAATTAATGAACCTGGTGTCTGATTAACCCATTACTAATTCCTCAGGGAATGGGTTAATTAGCACAAATACATGTTCATTATATAGGACATATATGATCATGATGCCGCTGGCCTTAAAATAACATCAAAATGCACTATTCATTCAATGATCTGTAGTATGCCCATCTCAGTCTGTTGAGTGTGTCTCTGTTATGCTGAGCATTGGATGCCAAGTAGACCTGTGTTTAGTTTGTTAGTCCCAGGGTTTTCAGAGGATTGCCCTACCTCAGTGATAGTAATAATCTTTTATAATTGTTGAAGAACTGTCTCAAATGATGAGTTGATGAGATAAAATTGACAATTCCTCTAACATGTATCAGCTTCAAACAGTTCAAACCATTACCACTACATACATTTTGACACCATTTTTTGAGAGCCATCAAAATGCTAAATTAATTGGTACCATAAAATACTGGGTACGACATGCACATAGATGATAGAGATTGAAGCCGTAGTTTGTTTCAATTAGCTTATTACCAATTGTTAAAAGAGCTGTACCTCATAAAATAAACTTTATGCATGTTTTTTTTTTTAAATTATAACCTACTTTGAGCGATTTTCCAAATCGGGAAAAAATAACTTTCAGCGTTTTATTCAAAGTCTTCTCCGTTAATAGAGACAAGCTGTTCTCTGAAATTAACTCGCACATAATAACCTCCGCATTGGAGGTTTTCAAGTCCTTCTCCAAGCTAGGTCCTTGCATCATAGTGGCAATGTCTTTATTTGAAGATTTGATCTTCCAATTAATGTAGCTCTGCGAGTCAATGTGTCGCTTGCAGTCATTTTTTCCTCCATGAGCGCACGAAAAATCAACGTTTCATGTTGAACAGTGAACATGTTTCCTTTTTAGGACGGCACGAGGCATGGCCAGGATTTTCTATAGTTTTCTTTGTACTTTCGAGAGTTTGTTTTAACAACTCTTTGGAGTGTCAATATCGGCGTCTGATTCTGTACCACGCCATTTGGAAGAACTCGCCATGTTTAAAATGCCAACATCCGGGTCACTAAAATTATGCATTGTCCCCGGGTGGCTTGAATTTTAACATTTCTTACTACGCAAGCGCCAAAATGATTATGATTGATGAAATACCGACAGTGACCGAAAATAAGCGAAAGTACGATTAAAAACCGAAATTTGACCATTTTGAGCGACGGATCCGTAGTTTTACAGTACAAATCCGTAGTGCATAGTTTAGCCACAGAATCCGTAGTAACTACGGCGAATCCGTAGAAGTAAACAGGTCTGCTGATGCTTGATGGATTTTTTTTTAAATGTAAGGATGGATTGACATCAGTAAAACTAAATGCCCCCGATGCTTATAGGCGGGTAATAAAAAACACACTGAGTAACCTACCAAATAAGTCACTAATCAACCTTATGTTAATTCAATACTCGGGCTTTGCCTAAATAAACGGGAGGTTGATTACCGATACCAAGACTGAATTTGAAATGCAAATTAGGATTCCTCACAAATTTCCACTTACCATAACCTGATATACTTGAAGATGACAGCTTGTCTTTTAGGGTTTCAGGAATCTTCTGATCTGTAGAGGAAAAAAAATTACTTTGATAAAACTCACTGGAACAAAAGTAAGTACATTTAGGGCCAATAACCCCATGGCCAATGCTGACAATTTTGACTTAAATGTAACTTGGGTACATCTTGTCATTCTGGTCATTTTTTGCTTCAGTCAGATTTTCACTATCTGCAACAGTTTTCAAAACGTTAGTCAATGTTTGCATTTGACCAATATGTTCTTTTTTAGCCCTGGCAACCATCTTGCTTGACCGACATGGACATCAGATATAATTTAGAAACTACATACCCTAAGGATAATTATGGCTAATTTGGTAATAATGGGTGCCACGCTCGGCTACGGGTGCAGTTTTGAATAAATGAAAGCTTGTCAGATTTTTTTTGGGAGGTCACAGTAACCTTGACCTTTGACCTAGTGACCCTAAAATGGGTGTGGCGTGTAGAACTCATGAAGGTGCATCTACATAATGAAGTTTCAAAGTTGTAGGTGGTAGCACTTTGATTTTAGAGCCAATGTTAAGGTTTAAGCACGACGCGGACGTCAGACGACACGACGAGCTGGCTATGACAATACCTTCGAAAACCCCAAGCTAAAAATTGGGCAGGGGGGGGATCTTAAATGCAGGGGGAGGGATTAGGCTGAGAATCAGGGAACTAATTTTGTCTGTTCTTAATTAAGTGAGCATTACAGTAATGGATATTAAAACAGGATTTGGAATGCAAATCTTGTTCCTCGCAAAGTTACACTTACCAAAATTTGAAATACTTGAAGATGACTGCTTGTTCTTTGGCTTTGGTGTCTCAGGGATCTTCTGATCTGTAGAATAAAAAAAAAGATAAATTCATGTATAACCAGAGGCTCAAATAAGCCTTTATCACTTAATTATACTTAAAAAGTTCCCTTGTGAAGATTTTTTAAACCATGAACAATCCAATCCACACAGCATTAAGTTTCTAACCAAGTTGCAAATTATTTCCTTCAGCAAGTACTGATATCAAATTGCTTTAAGGATATTTTTTGGAGACAAACGGACATCAGTAAGGTTTGGGCATACACAATGTTGAACTACCGGTACATAACTTATATGTTTCAGGATGAATTTTTAGCTCTGAAATGTCAAGAATGGTGAACTGTAGTATTCCACCTAAAAAAAATTCATGTGAACAATAATTCATACTACATTTAAAATTTATTTTGCTATTCAACATAGATTTACTCTTACCAGAATTTGCAGATGACACTTTTAGTTCGTCCTTTAGGTGTTTCAGGGATATCATTTTGATCTGCAAGAAAAATTATTGACCATATAAATTTGTGAATTTTCAGATTTGTTGATATGTACACTAATTACCTTGAATTACACATAAAATTGTTACTTTTAGATGAATTCACATCTGCATCACTGTACATGTATGTACCCCCACCTTTACAGTGTTCAATATAAACGTTATTGCCCACAGACTGCACAATCATTTAGAGATCTTGCATACAAAATTATTCTGCCCTGCAAGAGAAATTTTCAGAGGCACATGGTATTTTCACAGGCCTGGGCTGTCAGGCCCGTGTCTTACCATGAAGACTGCCTTTACAAGATTTTACGGCATTATCCCAAAAAATCATGACGGAATTAATGTATTTTGACTATTGAAATATGTTTTGATTTGTCTCTGGTAGGATAGTCCAAAAACTGGACATATTTTTTTTTTGAGTCTTAATACCATTTACAGTTAAATGTTCATCACTCAGACTCATCATCATACCTTTCAGTTGCTCATCTACATTCACAATCTTAGACACATCTTCTGTCTGGTCAGAAATATTTCTGTTCTCATCGACATTTAAAAATGTATCCAACACATCTTCTGTCAGTTTGGTTATATTTCTGTCCAACCATGCGGTCATCTCTGTTTTACCTGAATTATGAACAAAACACACAATATATAATAAGCATTGAATTGAATATCATCTAGTAATAACACTACCCACATTGTCAGTCACATAGACAGATCACATGAGAGAAGCTAAGGTACACAGATCATTTAGTCAATGTAGGGTCCAATACGTCCAATTTTATTTTTTTTAAATAGTTTTTTAAACTATAAATTTTATGCTTAGTTTACAAAGCATAAATACATACACTGTTCGAATATTACTGCTCATCATGACAATGCATTAAAATTAATGATCATATAAATGGATCACAGTTATACTTAGTTTAACCAATATTTACAATTGTAAACGGATAAGATATAGAATAACAAGTCTGGCTCTCATTTATCAATACATGAAACATGACTGTGTTTTCAGCAAAATTTCAAATTACTTTCCTGATAATTTGATCCTTGTCTGTTATAATAGCGCATTTCATAAACGCTTTATAAATCCTTTGTTTATTTATTGTAATCGCGAATTGCAATAAATCTGGATTATTTTATGTTTTTTTAGATCTTTTTAACATAGCAACAAGAGTTTCGCGACGCCATCTTGTTTGTTTAATGGTGAGGTTGATCGGCCGCGCGCTTGAACTAATACATTGGTTGCACCAGTTTAAATCGATTCACACTTCAAATTGATTAAAACAAGCGACAACAGTTAAACAATTCGTAAACAAAATTTGCAAGTTCGGAATTAAAATCGGTTAAGCGAAACTAATCAAAATACTCGTTCTTAAAGAACAAACCACAGGTGATTAGCATGTGGCTATGATAATAATTAGTGAAAAAATCATTTTGAATGATAAATAATCATATCATAACGAAAAATTAACTTTTCCGAAAACAAAATTTTTCAATACCAAATATAAATGTAACAAGGTATGCAGCTCAAAATCACCCCAAAACGGGGTGCATAGCTTTGAACAGCCATATCTTCATCAATTGTGGAGCGATTTTCACGATCTCGGTCTTATTCAACGCAGAAATGAATTTCCTTTCTGGAAATGTATATGTCTTGCAATATTTTTACAAATGCTGAGTCAACTTTTAAGAAATAACACGATACACAACTCGCATGACCCAGTTGACAGTGATCATGCAGTCTTTATGAATGAAATCTCCAGTTGTAAAGACACACCTCTGCATTGGACCAATGAAATCACTCGTTTGTTTAAAATGTCAGTTAGTTGAAATGCATGTAAACAAAGGTTTCAAACGGCGCTGGACAGTTAGTCTTGATGCATAATGTAACGACAAGAACGGTAATAATGTTTTTTCATACGTTTTATTGAATTATGTAGTGTTTTTCCCAGGAGGGCAAACGGGCATGGCGCATTACTTTCAAAAAGGGCATTTTAGCGCGCAGTTTAGGCAAAAAAGGGCAATAACGTTCCATGCATACCTGAATTACGGGGAAACATGTAATCGACCAGAAGCAGTTGTGGAAAAAATAACATATATACAAGCACATTTATTGGTAATAGATGTATTTAACTTACTATGATTTATATTAACATATTTACCATGCGATGTACATTTTTAAGTTCCATGCTGTTTCAATAAACTGTACAGCACGAAAAACATAATAAAGCAATATATACATATTAATCTGATTATACACAGATCCACTAACATATAAATCAAACCATGTTTGTCTTATCCCATTTTCTAACAATAATCTTGACAGGTGTTTAAAATAACATTGCGAGTAAATTGATCGCTAACAATATGCAAACACTTGTTTCCGTGGCATACATCCACCGAGTAGATTACAAATAAATTAATAATGTTGTTGCTATCTAAAACATTTTTATGCATCGTTGATTATAACAGACATTTCATCAATTCCTTCTTAATGTAAAATCTCCATCGTAAATTTGATCGTTTACGACGTTATTTGCCATTTTTGCCGAGTCACAATTTAATTCTGTATAGTCCGCCATGTTGATAAAATGTCAAATGATGTAAGCGACAAGTGTGCATAGCAACGTTAAATCGTATACGCGATTCGCATTTTGTTAAATTAGTATACGTCTCAGTAACTATTTTATTAATTAGATCTAAAAATCTTAAAGACAAAAACAATAAAG
The DNA here is from genome assembly GCF_020536995.1 of Dreissena polymorpha. Taxonomy (NCBI): domain Eukaryota; kingdom Metazoa; phylum Mollusca; class Bivalvia; order Myida; family Dreissenidae; genus Dreissena; species Dreissena polymorpha. Next base: position 106,128,344 of record NC_068363.1, read on the forward strand.
ATTAAATTTGTTTGTGATTTTAAATGTAATTATGCGTAAAAATATATGTTTGTATATAACTGAATAATGCATGCACTGCACAATTGCCACAAGAATAACATCAAGTTTTTCATCAAAAGTCTCCGAAGTAATGATTTTATCGTGGAGGAGTACACATTACCGACCGAAAAGTGCGCTTGGTATAACATAGCCTCCGGCATTATCTATAAATCGAGCACTGTTATAGATTAAATCTACTCGATTAATGTAGTCGATAAGACGTTGACGTCTCTCGAGTAAATCAAGCACAGTCGGAGCATCACAGACAATCAAGGAAGCTGATTTTGCGGACCAAGTTAGATCGTAAGGCAATAAGATGTTATCAATAAGGGCCCGTGGCGAAATTTGCCTTTGAAAAGAAGGGCGCGTGGCGAAATTTGCCTTTGAAAAGGGCAGAGTGGCGATCCGGGAGGGCGGCGTGGCTTTTCGCCACGCTAAAATGGCCTGGGAAAAACACTAATTATGGTATCGAGGTACATGAACTTTGTAGGGAAGATGCCCTTTACTTCATGAAGATTTCAGTCTTAAAGACTGCATGATCATTGTCAACTGGGTCATGCGAGTTGTGTATCGTGTTATTTCTTAAAAGTTGACCCAGCATTTGTAAAAATATTGCAAGACATATACATTTCCAGAAAGGAAATTCATTTCTGCGTTGAATAAGACCGAGATCGTGAAAATCGCTGCACAATTGATGAAGATATGCAGTGATTTAAAAAAAAAAAATTGTTATAGCCTGTGGCCTTTGGATTAGGAAAATTAGCACGATAAACCATGAAATTGGGAAAAATAGCGCGATAAACCATGAAATTCGGAAACATTATAAATATGATTATAAGAACAGAATAAAAATTGCTAAGTTCATGTTTGACAGCATTTTTATACGCCCGTCTATGACGGGACGTATTATGGTATACCCCGCGTCCGTCTGTCCGTCCGTCCGTCCGTCTGTTAATGTCGTACGCTACGTCAAATATCCTTTGACAGATTTTCTTCAAATTTTAACACAATCTTAATATTGATAAACCCTGATCCCCTTTCGTTTTTGACGGAATTCTGAATTGTCGTTCCAGAGTTATGGGACTTTGTTCGTCAAAATTTCGTGATTTCATTGAATGTCCTACTGTAGCTCAAATATCCTTCGATGGATTTTTTTCAAATTTCAACACAATCTTAATATTGATAAACCCTGATCCCCTTTCGTTTTTGACGGAATTCTGAATTGTCGTTCCAGAGTTATGGGACTTTGTTCGTCAAAATTTCGTGATTTCATTGAATGTCCTACTGTAGCTCAAATATCCTTCGATGGATTTTTTTCAAATTTCAACACAATCTTAATATTGATAAACCCTGATCCCCTTTCGTTTTTGACGGAATTCTGAATTGTCGTTCCAGAGTTATGGGACTTTGTTCGTCAAAATTTCGTGATTTCATTGAATGTCCTACTGTAGCTCAAATATCCTTCGATGGATTTTTTTCAAATTTCAACACAATCTTAATATTGATAAACCCTGATCCCCTTTCGTTTTTGACGGAATTCTGAATTGTCGTTCCAGAGTTATGGGACTTTGTTCGTCAAAATTTCGTTATTTCATTGAATGTCCTACCGTAGCTCAAATATCCTTCGATGGATTTTTTTCAAATTTCAACACAATCTTAATATTGATAAACCCTGATCCCCTTTCGTTTTTGACGGAATTCTGAATTGTTGTTCCACAGTTATGGGACTTTGTTGAATGTCAAGGAGACGGCGCTCCATGCTCATGTACTTATAAAATAAACCATGTATTCAAATACAAATAAACTGAAGTAAAAAAATGATTCAAAGGGTTATTTATTACCTTACTACTTCATTGGCAAACGACGGGCGTATCATGCGCTCATGGCGCAGCTCTTTTTATTATATTATAAAGTGTTGCTTTCATGTCTTCTTACAACATTTAGTTAATATCCTTCCACATGCATATTAAACTTGCAATAATCTATAGATTCTTCAATATACATGTACCATTATGATTTAATTATAATCTCTTTAAGCGCATGAATTTAATTCAGGATGTTTTTTAAAGTAAAATATCATTATGGTATGGTGAAAGCATTAACAAATATTAACAAACACGCTTTAGTGTTCTTGCTGTGTTAATGTTGTATTAAATGGAGCTAAAATAATACATTTCATTTGTTTACCTTTAAATATCTTGCACAATTAACATCCTCAGTTCAATGCTATTTCACCAAACTATACAGCGTGACAAACATAATAAAGCAGAATATGCATATGAATCTGATTATACACAGATCCACTAATATATAAATCAAAGCATGTTTGTCACTTTCCATTTTCGAACGGTTCTCATCTTAAATGCTTTAACTTTGTGAACTACAATTTCCCAACACAGATTTCCGTGACGAACATTCACCGTGAACATTTCTAATAAATATTTGTTGTTGTTCATCTCAAACGTAGTATTTTGCGTTAATTGACACACACATTAAATTATCTCCTAATAACCATGTGATATCCGCTGTTAATTTTAGTGTTATTTATCATTTTCGCTGCTCATCGCTAACTTCTCGTCTGCTTGCCGCCATCTTGGACGTGTGTAAAAACAGGCGTTAACAATCGAAATACATCGACTATCGTCGGTATCCTCCGCAATATAGAGAGAGATGTGTGGATAGCAACGTAAAATCGTATTCGGGTACATTCGGGAACATTCGTATGTCGTTGTCATTCGGCGAGCACTCGTTCTACGAAATTAACGCTAAATGACATTGTAATCTTATTGGCTTTATTGGGAAAATTTGGTCATTTTTGGGGAAATTTTGGTCAGATTTTTGGGAAAAAAAGTCATTTTTTGCAGTGGGGAAGCAGCCGAATATCGGCAGTAATTTTGGGCAAAAAAATCACTGATATGGCTGTTCAAAGCTATGCACCCTGTTTTGGGGTGATTTTGAGTTGCATACCTTGTTATATATATATTTGATAGTGAAATTTTTTTTTCATAAAAGTTAATGTTTTGTTAAAATATGATTATTTATCATTCAAAATGATGTTTCCACTAATTAATATCATAGCCACACGCTAACCACCTTTGGAACAAACCAGGTTATTTTCGTTAAATTACAAAATCACTTCGGTAACTATCGTAAACCAATGAGAAAACGTTTTGGCTCCAGCCGATTGGTCTTACACGTGACGTCATTTACAGGGTTAGCACTTATTTGTAAAGAGTTAGACACTCGCTGATACACAATGACAAGAGTTAGGAGCATTGTTGCAAAGAATGTCGCAAAGTCGTTTGCATTGAACATCTGAGTCCAAAAATGATAAGAGTTAGAAAAAATTGCTTTCATAGTGTTTCACGGTGCAAGCAGTCAATAAACCTTAATTTATTCACAAGAAAAGTGACAAGAGTTAGAAAGAAACACGTGCTTTAACTGTGTTTTAGGTCACGAGCGGTCAATATACTTTATATATTTACATGCAAAATGACAAGAGTTAGAAAAAAATTCTTTAATAGTGTTTCACGAGGCCAGCAGTCAATTTACTTCATTTTTTCAAATGCAAAATTACAAGAGCTAGAAAAACACAAACTTTAATTGTGTTTCACGAGGCCAGCAGTAAATAGAAGTCATTTATTCGAATGGAAAAATGCCAAGAGTTAGAAGAAACATATTGTTTAATTGTGTTTCACGAGGCCAGCAGTCAATTTACTCAATTTATTCAAATGCAAAATGACAAGAGCTAGAAAAACACATGCTTTAATTGTGTATCACGAGGCCAGCAGTAAATATACATCATTTATTCACATGCAAAATGACAAGAGCTAGAAAAAACATCGTTTAGTTGTGTTTCACGAGGCCAGCAGTCAATTTACTTCATTTATTCAAATGCAAAATTACAAAAGCTAGAAAAACACATATAATTTGTATCATGAGGCCAGCAGTAAATATACTTCATTTATTCACCTGCACAATGACAAAAGATATTAAAAGCAATTCTTTAATTGTGTTTCATGGTGCCAGCAGTCAATAAAACTTAATTTATTCATATGCAAAATAACAAGAGTTTAGAAGAAACTTATCGTTTAATTGTGTTTTATGTCGCGAGCAGTAAATATACTTCATTTATTTACATGCAAAATGACAAGAGCTAGAAAAAGCACATGCCGGTACGCGGTGACCCCAGCTTTATTTGATTATGTTTGCATGTTGTTATGTATTGTGTAATGCTGTTTTTTGTATCGTGCAGTGCGGTTTTGGCCATTGATCACTTGCAATAAATAAAGGACCACATGCTAGTGTATAACGAGAGAGCAATATTGCAATAGTTTCAATGATATACAATATAATTGAAGGTCGCAGTGCCCGGGTGTACTTTGTCCAGGGTTTTCCATGGAAATCCATGGAAAATATGAGGCTGGAGTATTCGGACTAAGTTTCCAGCCTTTTCCAGCGTCAATATTTATAAAAAAGGGTGGAAAATTGTCCATGGTATGTGAAAATAGCCTTGAATAGTTTCCATGGTTTTCCAGGCTCCCTGGTATAATTACCATGGAACAATTTCCAGGGTTTTCCAGCCAGCATGGAATAAATACCGTCCGAATACTCCATGTAATCTGGAAAACCATGGAAAACCATGGATTTTTTTCCAGGGTTTTCCAGATTACATGGAGTATTCGGACGGTATTTTTTCCATGTTGGCTGGAAAACCCTGGAAAATGTTCCAGGGTTTTTCTTTGTTTAATATTCCATGGATGCCTGGTATAACATGGAAAATTGTCCAGCGTTTACCATGGTCACTGAATAGAAAAAGAAATTTCTGGTCTAAAAACAATATTCATGTATTAAATGAATACAATACTTACAGCTTAAATAAATCATAATTTAAGGTTAGATTAAAACAAAACAAAAAATCAACATAATGCCTTAGTTTCTTCGATGTATTATTTTGTTCACAATTCATCAAAATATAACATCAGATTACAAATTGTGTTACATTTATTTAACAAATTATTCAGATCAAACAAGTGTTGTTTAATACATGCTTACAAAGCCTCTAGGTCCATTATCATAAATCAGGCCCTTACATAACAGAACAGGCGCTACTTTAAAAGTTAAAAAGTATAATGCAACCTTAACAACATGTATTCAAAGTAACAAAATACAAGCAAGTCAAGTAATATACAGTAACAATTCACGAACCCTGTACAAACGATATACAAGAAACAAAATGAAAAATTAAAGTTATTTTAGCTACTTCATGTTTGTCACAATATATGTAGCTGCCCATGAGCACAAGGATACTATTTTTCTCAGCTACTTTCACTTTAATGCAATTTAGGTGCTAAATTTCATTAAAATACTTTTATATAATTTTATTGTTCAAAGAAATTCAGAACATAATGCATGTACATGTATTACTTTCCAAGTGACAGTTTAAAATATAATTGCAAGTCTAAAACTTGTGAAGGCAGCTTAGTAAATTATAAGTACCCAGGTGGGATAAAATTACAGTTTTTAAAAACTTTTTTGTTTATTAGCTAGGCTTCAGTAGGTCGTGGATCTTTTATAGAACTTGTACTGCTGTTATACTGTAAGGCTCCTGCATGATCTCTGAAAGAAAAACAAAGCAAACAATATTACAAGAAAGTCATAAGTTTTTTACATTTATCTGTAAAAGTAAATGTGCAGCAATCATATGATTGAATATCTATACTTCAATGCTCATTCATATTTTAATCTACTTTAGATATTTCATATCACTGCTCAATTTGGTACATCTGGCTTTTTTGTATTTGAGCGAACATTTACGATTCTTAGTAGTTAGCAATTATTTCTTTTCCATTTACTGAAATTTATTCTCTTAAAGTTTGCAAGCGGGCTTTAATCTACTTGCAAACAGGCAACCAAACAGGAAAACTGAGACTTTCAAGTGAATAAATTGGTGATTTAACTTATATTTTTATATGACTCTCTTTTATTTTGAAATTTATATTGTTGTTTTCTTAAATGCCCCAAAACGGGGCACACTAACATGTATCTGGAAACTCAAACATATATAGGAATTTTATATTCAGATATTGCTATATGAAAGTTATGCTAATTTGCTAATTCATATAAAAATAACCTGTAATTGAAACTAGACCAAAATATTGGATACCAAAAAGACAAAATACTTTCAGGTGGTTAACACTTAATTACTTATATGAGCCCGGGGCATAACAATATTTACCATGAATTTGTGGCCATGTTAGTCCTCTTGGTAAATGCGCCAAAAGAGCCGCTTTGCTGTCTTGGGTTATTTCCCTGCCAAACTCTGCAGTATCTTCCATCAACTGGTCAGCTACAGTTAAAGCACATAATGAAAATGTATATAGAAAATAATTCAAGTATTGTTTTAAATATTTAGTAAAATGGTCTTTAAATAATAACTTACAATGAAGTTAATACATCACAAAGCATAGCATAACAAAATTTGTAGGTATGATTAGTACAAATTTATTATTGCTATAATTAGAATGATGTGTAATTCTATTGGTATGAAAATGCACAGTGAAACCTAAAAAACAATGCTATTGGTTTAATTAATTTATTTATAAACATTAACAGCATTAATGAGCATTGAGTTCTCATCATGCACAGCACATAACTCCCTTAGCCTCAGTTCCCTAGCCATGCATTATAAACTTCCGATACTACATTCAAACTTATTAATATCTCCACATAGGACTTCCTTTATCAAGCTGCAAACTGCACTTAGTGAAAATGTGTGTGACAGCTGCTTTTAAACTTCTATATTTGCCATACTTTTACCTAAAATGTCACATAAAAAAGGTCTACAATGATGACATAAGAAGAATAAATTTAAAGGAATATTTAGAAATAATGAAAAGCACAAACCTTCAGTTGTTGTTCTATTCCTAGACAGACTTCTGAAACACTTGTATGCATCACTTTTTAACAACATTTCATGTCACTTTCCAAATGATATCCATACATTATAATTTTAAGAAATTCTTGTTAATGGAAAAACTCATTAACTCTACTGTTTGTGAACATTACATTAACTTCATTTTAACAACAAGTTTAACCTGCATATTTTCTGCAATACGCCAGAATTTCAATCTTACAGGTAAACTTTCTGTATTTCAACTCAGCCAATCAGAAAAGGCTGTGATATTTTATAACCAATAGATTAGCAGCAGACATATCTGACTCACACACAGGTTTATCAGATAGTTTGTTAATTGCAAACCTGGACTGTAGTTCAATATTGAGTGTGTATACACCTTGAACAGGGTTAAAGAATTTAAACTTGTAGACATTGCTTTGAAAGTTACTACTATTACTTCTACTACTAGTACTACTACTACTACTACTACTACTTCTGCAAAACTACTACTACTATTACAACAGCCACAACAACAACAACAACTACTACTACTACTACTACTACTACTACTACTACTACTACTACTACTACTACTACTACTTCTACTTATACTACTACTACTACTACTTCTACTACTACTACTATTACTACTACTGCTGCTACTACTGCTACTACTACTACTACTGCTTCAACTACTACTACTGCTTCAACTACTACTACTACTACTGCTGCTGCTACTGCTGTGGCTGCTACTACTCCTGCTGCTGCTGCTGCTACTACTACTACTGCTACTGCTGCTGCTGCTGCTACTACTACTACAACTCCTGCTGCAGCGACTACTACTACTACTACTGCTGCTGCTGTTACTACTACTACTACTACTACTACCACTACTACTACTACTACTACTACTACTAGTAGTACTTCAACTACTATTGCTACTACTACTGCTACTACTACTGCTACTGATGCTGCTACTGCTACTACTGCTGCTGCTGCTACTTCTACTACTACTACTTCTACTACTACTACTGCTGCTGCTGCTAATGCTACTTCCTTAACTACTACTACTACTGCTGCTACTAGTATTGTTTTTATTATTTATACTACTATTGCTACCGTTACTGCTACTATTCCTGTAAATGCTAAAACAACAACACAATAATAACTGCTACTACTGATACTGTCACTTAAATTTGCACCAATAGTATAATTATCAGTAGTTTAACTGCTTATACAACTTATACAACAACCACTTTTACTTCTACTCCTACAACATATTCTACTGCCAGCCTACTTCTACCACTACTACTACTACTATAACTACTACTATTTCTGCCCAAACTATGCACATTGTTTTATGTTTTATTGATATGTTGTGTAAATTGTTGAACTCTGATTTACTTTGAATAAAATGTGTTGCATTTTTATAAGTTATTTTCTCCTCTTATAAAGTCTAAGTTTTTTCCAGGGTCAGCTGAAAATGTTAGAGTCTTTTCCATGCTTAAAAAATTCTATGTTCCACTTTCCATGCTATCTGGAAATATTTTCCATGGTTATCCAGCCTAAATCCAGCGTTTTCCATTCCTTTTCCATGCTTTTCCATCCAAAGCTGGAAAATGCTTGGAAAAAAGTCCACGTTTCATGGACATTTCTAGAACAAAACCCTGGAAAACCCTGGAAACTGTTTCAAATTCCAGGGATTTCCATGGAATTCCATGTTATACCATGGATTTCCAGCCTAAGTTCCATGATTACCCTGGACAATGTACACCCGGATGGTGTAATGGATTTGTTGTCCGCCTAGCGATTGGGAGTTCGTGGGTTCGATCCCTACTCGGGGAGCGTTCTCATTATCTCCTCGATAGATACCAAGTTCTGGTTCTTCTCAGGAAACGGACTCAAGAGTGTCTCGATAAGCCTTAGGATTTTGATGTAATCGAGCAAAAATAAATAGGCTTAAACTAGTTCAAACATTAACTTAATGTATGTTTCGGTTGTCCTAAAGGTGATGACGTAATGCATTGTCGGTCATATTATGTACCGTAGTGATGTTACACATACTGATACATGTAGTGGAATGTTGCAAAAATTTAATATGAAATTGTTCAAAATGCTCTTTCTTAAGTTAACGTAAACAAATTGCTTAATGTATTATTATTTATTCGGTTACAAATCATCCGATCATTATGATTTACAACATTGCAATAAGTGAGCAAATACGTTTTTAAAGTTTAAAAGACATACTCATAAATACATACTCAAGACACAACAGTGATTCACTATAGCAAAAATATATGCATAATTTATTTATAGAGCTTGAATTATACAAAAACAATACATAATACAAAAGGCTGTCACATACAAGTAATGCTCGAGGAGTGGGCTTTGTCACAGATATTGGCTATACAAGTTCAAAGTGGTTGGAATATGAAACATGTGTAAGGACTTTTTATCATCAAAATACAATAAAGCTACCTTTGCAATTCAGTAGAAACGAAAGTTTGTATGAATATTGCACAACACTTCATAGAGAAATAACTCAGGAAAAAAATCTTTGAACTTTGAAATTTGCTTACATGTACATGTATTTCTTGATACTTAAATTCCAATTCGGTATTAGCAACTTTATTTTTGTTTTAGTTCGCACATATTTTTAAACACTGCATACCCACCTATTTTAATTGCAAATTTACTCAATTATACAGCTTATATGTAGCTCTGTTAACAGTATATTTATACATGTATTTATACTTGTATTTAACTCGCGTTCATACAGTATCCTTGTATGTTTGATATATGTGGCATAAAAAATCATCAATCTGTGAACACACTCCTTTAAATGTCATTAACAAATTTCAGACCCTCACTGCAACAACTAACTAACTCTACTACAATTTTCTAAAAATAATCATGCACAGTTCTTAAATTAATTTGAAATTAACACAAGAAAAGGCCAATAACCATACAAAACACCATCAACAAACAGTAATAGAAAATACATATGCAGGACTGCGGGAGAAACAAACACAGTTTCAGATTTATATTGTATTATATTGCCATGAAGAGGTAACACCTTCACACAGGCATCTTCTCCTTAATGCTGGTTCCTGTACAAAAAAAGCAAAAATACTATGATAACTACACAGAATGTTTACACATTTAATGTTTTAGAACATTTTTATTGTAAAAGAATATACAACATTCAATGCTATATCTTAAATAACAAAGAGGTTTCATATATAGGAGAAATTCAATAAATTGTATATTTAAAAAACAAATATAATAAAGAGATGTAATTTGATTCATATGCCAATTTTTATGCCCCCCTTCAAAGAAGAGGGGGTATATTGCTTTGCTCATGTCGGTATGTCGGTCTGTCTGTCGGTATGTCAGTCGGTCCGTCCACCAGGTGGTTGTCAGATGATAACTCAAGAACGCTTGGGCCTAGGATCATGAAACTTCATAGGTTCATTGATCATGACTCGCAGATGACCCCTATTGATTTTGAGGTCACTAGGTCAAAGGTCAAGGTCACAGGTGAAGGTCACAGTTACTGGAAATAGGCATTTTAAGGATTTAGCATGGTTCAAACAAGGGAAACAACTACCGTTTATGCATGTTCTTTTTGTTACAGCATTTGCCTCCCTTGTAGTATATTTAAATTTTACCAAATGTAAGGCTAACTGCATTTTTGTAATGCATTGTATCAATAAACACCCCTTCGAAGAAGAGGGGGTATATTGCTTTGCTCATGTCGGTCTGTCTGTCGGTATGTCGGTCGGTCCATCCACCAGGTGGTTGTCAGATGATAACTCAAGAACGCTTGGGCCTAGGATCATGAAACTTCATAGGTACATTGATCATGACTCGCAGATGACCCCTATTGATTTTGAGGTCACTAGGTCAAAGGTCAAGGTCACAGGTGAAGGTCACAGTTACTGGAAATAGGCATTTTAAGGATTTAGCATGGTTCAAACAAGGGAAACAACTACCGTTTATGCATGTTCTTTTTGTTACAGCATTTGCCTCCCTTGTAATATATTTATGCCCCCCTTCGAAGAAGAGGGGGGATATTGCTTTGCTCATGTCTGTCGGTCTGTCCACCAGGTGGTTTCTGGATGATAACTCAAGAATGTTTTTGATTTTGAGGTCACTAGGTCAAAGGTCAAGGTCACGGTGACCCGAAATAGTAAAATGGTTTTTGGATGATAACTCAAGAACGCATACGCAGCCAACAGGGCGAACTCTGAACAATATAACTGAAGCAACTGGTCTGTTATCCTAAATCTATAATTGTCAAGCCCATTGAAACATCGTCCTTTGAGTAAAATAAAGTGGATCAGTAAAAATATTATCAGAATATGAGATTTTTTGTATATTTTGTATAATAAATATTGTGTTAATGTTTAATTTTGTTGATTGATATAAATATAAGCAGGACAGGGGAGGTAATACACTATTATATCTTTCTTATATACAGGGGAAACAAATGCAATAAGTTTAAATTTCATGTTTAATAAATAGAGGATATTTGTCCATGTCAGTGTGAGATCATTTGTAATTTTATATGATCACATTATACCCCCCTCTCACTCCCCCCTACCCCCCCACCCCCCACCCCCACCCCCACCCCCCATTTTTTTTAAACATCTAATAAATTACCACACCCCACATTATACCCCCCTCTCACCCCCACCCCCTAACCCCCACCCCCCCTACTCCCCCATCCCCCCTCCCAAATTATTTTTTTACATCTTATAAATTACAACACCCCACATTATACCCCCCTGTCACCCCCCATCCCCCCTACCCCCCACCCCCCAATTTTTTTTTGAACATCTAATAACTTACCACACCTCACATTATACCCCCCTCTCACCCCCACCCCCCCCCAAAAAAAAAATAATAATTTTTTTATAACATCTAATAAATTACCACACCCCACATTAGACCCCCCTCCCACCCCCTACACCCCCACCCCCCCCCCCAATTTTTTTTTTAAAACATCTTATAAATTACCACACCCCACATTATAACCCCCCTCTCACCCCCACCCCCCCCTCCACCCCCACACACCCCACCCCCACCCCAATTTTTTTTAAACATCTAATAAATTACCACACACCACATTATACCCCCCTCTCACTCCCCCCACCCCCCTCAAAAAATATATTTTTTTAAACATCTTATAAATTACCAAACCCCACATTATACCCCCCCCCCAACCCCCCCCCCAAAATTTTTTTTTTAATTTTTTTAAACATCTAAAAAATTACCACACGCCACATAATACCCCCCCTCACAACCCCCCCCCCCCGCCCCCCCCCCCCAATTTTTTTTTTAAACATCTTATTAATTACCACACCCCACATTATACCCCCCTCTTACTCCCTCCTTGATCATGACAGGCAGATGACCCCTATTGATTTTCAGGTCACTAGGTCAAAGGTCAAAGGTCACAGTGACTTGAAATAGTACAATGGTTTCCGGATGATAACTTACATTAGGTCAAAGGTCAAGGTCACAGTGACAAAAAACGTATTCACACAATAGCTGCCACTACAACTGACAGCCCATATGGGGGGCATGCATGTTTTACAAACAGCCCTTGTATTGACAATATTTTGGCCAAGCCAAAATCTGGGTCATGTGGGTTCAAAAGCTAGGTCACTATGTCAAATCTTTAAAAAACCTTGTTACCACTGAAGAGCTCAAGAAGACTCAATCCAGCGTTTTTCCTCTATATATAGCTGGTACCGTAAAACGGCACCATTCCCAATGAGACCATTTTTCCCAATTTCAAAATAAAAATTACCCAATTCACAAAAAAATCCCAATTCACAGAAAAAAAGCAGCAACAAGTTGCATATGCACATGTTAATCCCTTTTGTCAAAACATCACATTGTACACATTAGATCACCGTTAGTATACGTGCTAAGTGTGTTTTCACAATAACCATTGCCAACATTAAATCCAGTTTTGTGAGAGTGTTTACTCGGTCCTGTCTACAATATACTAACTGATTTCATAATGAATCATCTAAAAACCGTAATGATAGGGATAAAACATGTTTGCTTTGAACTTAATTTTGAGGAAATGTCTATTCAAAATCATTCGCGATATAATTTAGTTTAAATAAAAGAGAACAGTTTTAACCGAAATACAAATATTTCAATTGTCTCTAAGCTACCGGGTTTATATAAAAAATCAATCCACCCATGCTTTCTATGCGTGAATGTGACATTTTACAAAAGGCATATTTTTCGCGCCCTTTTTATCAGAACAAAGAATGAACAGTATACACGAAATATACATGACTTGTTCACTGTTTATTTGAAACTAGAATTTGATAACATGGCGTTAACATTAAAATTAAAAAGCGTGTTTCGGATTACCAATTGTATTATGGTTATAAGAGAATGCAACAAAACATTTACAATTTAAGGTAATTGAATAAATAATAATAAATTAAACGGCTTTACTTGTCGAAATAAATGTTTTGACAATATTAAGCATTAACTGCACAATTTCCACAAGGATTACATCAAAGCCATATCAGTCTTTTGAGTAACTGGCCACGATTTTTTCACAGAGGAGTGATTAGTGTGATAGGTACAGCAATGCCACAAATCCACTGAAACTATCCATTGCTAGTGACACTGGTTTATCCACGCATAACTGATTCACAATCGTTCATATCTTCAGTGCCATAGAGCCATACTCTTATACTACTCGTTCAGTAGTATGTAACCAATTTCGGTGTAAAATGAACACAGCAAATCATATTACCGCAGATTATCAAGAGATTGTGCATTTTTAGAATTTTTACTTATAACTGGGGATTATGTATCAAATATTGAGTCCAGTGCAAAGTTGTCAGATGTTGTTTATAAATCAAAGTTTCATCGACCGTCAAGTCTACTGACACAAACCAGGTTATCCTACGGAACATGAGGCTCAAGAGCCCCGATTTAACTTCAGTAAAAAGAGTGTTTGGTTTAACAAACTCGTTATTTAGTGTTGGTAGAAACATGATTTTGCAGGAAATCAATTACCACATTGATATTAACATGCAACTTATTATGTGTACATGTTTTCTAAAGTCTTCAGCATAATTAATACATTTCCCAATTTGGATGAAAATGCTGCGTACTTTCCCAATGAGCCCAGTACCTACACCATTCCCAAAGTAGTGAGGACAAATGCTGCAATCTTGATGATGCTCGGTCAGAATATTTATCTTAAATATTTCTAGATTGGGGTTGAATCTAGATAAACTGTAAAAAAAACAAGGTCACCATATCAACTCTTGGAAAAACCTTTTAACCACTCTGAAGGGATCATTTTTGACTTAGTCTTGATGAAACATAGTCAGAATGTTTATCGTGACAATATCTTGAACTATTTGAAATCTGGGTCACATGTGTACTTAAGCAAAGTCATCAGGTTAAACACCTTGTTACCACCAGAGGCCGCATTTATGACTTGATCTTGATGAAAGTTAGTCAGAATGCTTTTTCACTATATCTAAGTGAAGTTTAAATGTGTGTCATTTAAGTCCATAAACTAGGTCACCAGCTCAAAACCTTATTATCTCATCATAACGGTTTGGCTTGGTGAAATGTTCAAACAAAGCAAGCTTTCGTCGTTTTATGTTTGCCAGTAGGGGATCTTGTGGGCCAACAAGTATCTCAGGCATTTTCGGCACATACTTGTTGGTCCTGTGCTCCTTGTAGGAGATGCGGAGCAGTCTTCGGAGTCATTTGTGTTCAAATGTCTGTATCCAGCGTTCTGTGTTAGACTGTTAGTGTGAAAATTCATGCTGCTGTACAGTTGTTTGGAGACTACGAGGGACTTGTAGAGCCTGTACTTGGTGGGGAAGCTGATAGAACTGCTTGTACAAAACCTGCTCAGTCTGGCCATTGCTGTGTCAATGGTTATTTAAACCTGAGCTGTAATGGTACAGGGTTGCTCGCAAGTAGTTGAAGCTGGACATTTCTTCCAGCTTGTCGCCATGCACTAAGTCATGGTCACTGCCAATGTCTGCGCATGGAAATGTTGTCGTGTTCGACTTGTTGATGCTGGACTTAAACCGTTGCGTCACCAGTATGAAATTGCTCTGGTTGTGTTCTGGCCCATTTGGAGCATGCCATGTTGCTGTTCTAGGCAGTCTGTGTGGGTGCAGCGTGTTGGCCAGTGTTAGTACAGGTTAGTGTAGGTGGCTTCTGGCGAACTCAAGAAATATTAACTCTCTGTCCTTGGTCTCAACTTATTTAAATCTACCAACTGTCCCTGACCAGTCTTGGTATGCGTTTGGTCCAACCTTGGCGTTCCAGTCCCCTTTGACAATTTAGATGCTTTTGTTGGGGACCTTGACTATGATGTTTTCTAATTCTTCATAGAGCTATTCATTCTTTTCATTTATGAGTCAAGAGTCAATCTTGATGAAACTTGGTCACACTGTTAATCTGGACAATATCTGTTCCAAGTTTAAGTTTGGGTCACATGTAAACTAGGTAATGAGGTTAAATCTTTAACAAATTTGTAACCACTGTGGAGGCCACATTTATGACGAAGTCTTGCTGAAACTTGGTTAGACTCTTTATCTTGACAATATTAAGGTCATATTTGAATCTGGGTTGAGTGTTGTCAAAATCTAGATCACCTGGTGCTGTCATTAACGACTGGTGTTTGTGGCCCTTTTCTTTATTATTATGAAATTAAAAAACTTTGTTTTTAAAAACATAGTTTTTTTTAGCTTTTGTGGATGTGTTTTAAAAAATGAGGTTAAGATTTTAAAAAAAGGAGTTAGCAGACTGGCCTTTTGCAACAAGTTTTATTTACAGGTATTCTCTGCCTTTCATTCGAACATAAGCACAGACACAATGCATTATCTGATAAAACTTCAAACTTTGATACTCACATGACATACATGTGTACAGATTTTAAACATTTGAAAATTACTATCGTAGCTTATCAGTTTAACCTCGACAACAAGTTTTAAATGGAGAAGTATATTAAGCAATTCAGAAAGCATTGACTAAATAATAAATGATGGAGATACAAGTTTAGAAAATAACTTTTACCTACGTGTATGCGACTCCTTGATTTACATGGTGTCGTTGTGCCTTAACTTCAATTCTGCATATTACAAGACTGCAGTTTTTGTGAGGCAAAAAGGACATTGTGCAGTGTTTAAGTTGTATAAAGTGCGTTAGTCTAGACATTTTGCTTAGCAAATCTGTCAACAAAAGAAGATGGCAGCCGCATCAGTGTCTTTACAGAAAAACATTTCGGAAACAAGTTCAGCTTATCTTTGCTCAACATGTAAGAATAAAAACACTTGTGCAGAGGCTTATTGTAAAAACTGTAACTCATGCTTTTGTGGAAAATGTGTCAAACTACACAATCAGCTGTTTCAAGACCATGCCACTTATGGGCCTAAGGAAAAGGAAAAATGGCCAGTTGCCATGGCTACACAGGAGTTCCTGGAGAACTGTGAAGTCCATAAGGGGAAGAAACTTAAACTGTTTTGTGAGGACCACACCCAACTGTGCTGCAATACTTGCGTTCTGCTGAATCATCTGTATGTTGGTTGTAGTGTTTTGAAATAAATTGTCTTACTTTTTCAGATTAAATGCTGAATAAAAGAGATATATTGACATAGATAGGGTATTGCATTTTCAAAAAATACGTTGTGTCAACACTTTGTACTAACTTGTTGCTTGACACATTTCTAATTTTTGTTCGGCTGTTTTGGGAGAAAACCCGAGGTATTGTCATAGCCAGCTCGTCGTGTCGTCCGACGTCCGCCATCGGCGTCGTGCTAAAACCTTAACATTTTGTTAAGGTTTTGAACATGGCTCTAAAATCAAAGTGCTTCAACCTACAACTTTGAAACTTCATATGTAGCTGCACCTCGATGAGTTCTACATGCCACACCCATGTTTGGGTCACTAGGTCAAAGGTCAAGGTCACTGTGACTTCTAAAAAAAATATCAAAAGATCAAAAAAATCTGACAATCTTTCATTTATTCAAAACTGCACCCGCAGCCAAGCCTGGCATCCGTTGTGCGGTGCTCTTGTTAGATGCGCTTTAAAAAACACTAATGTTAAGCAAATTAAACAGTTTTCCATGGGTGTACTTTTAGCGGGTGTGCAAAAATCATTAGTATTGATAAAATTGATTTGAATTAAATGTATATGAGGCGACTACATGTATACATACCGGGACTATTGATAACAAGACTTTAGAGTTGTAAACCTCTCATTTAAGTAGGCTGTTGTTTGGTCATTTAAGCAGAAATGCTCGTGTTGAGCTATTTTGGCCACCTTATGTGGGGTTTCTGTCGTAATTATTTGTCTGTTGTCAGTCATTAACTTTTAGCTGTTACCACTCAAGATGATGTACATTTCATCCAATCTTGATTAAACTTAGTCACAGTGTCTATTTTGACATATCTTTGCAGAGTTTGAATTGGATTCAAGCCACAATTATGGCACAGTCAAAATGAAACTTGGTTGGAATGTTTATCTTGACAATGCTTAGTACAAGATCATTTCTGTAATGTCCATCCAAAAACTTACTCATCAGGTACAATCTTAGAAACATATTGTAATTACTCTATAAGCCACATTTATTACTCAATCTTGATGAAACATGGTCAGAATTTCATCAAGGCCATGTGTGAATCTGGATAAAGTGGCGTCAAAAACTGGGTCGAAACATCAAGTGTACCTTGCCCTGCAAGCTATCATAGCCATTTTGTTGTATGTATGAGCTTCAATCTCACTTATGCGTGTACTTAACATGATTTTTAGCATTTAAATCTTTTTTTTGTTAACACTTGGCACAATATAACATTATTATTAATACATGCTTATCATGCTTAAATAGAGAATATGCATTATTGTTTACATTACTTTATTTAGGGGGGAAATACATTTGATATGCTCAATGATTTGTGTTTTAAGGATATGAGTACAAAGAAAATTGACAGATGTATATTTAGTTTTCTTTGTGCCTTTATCTTACTTCTAGTAAGATAATATGAAAATATTCTCCATTTCAGTCAGTGCTCAAAGGTTACCTTGATTGCTGATACCACTCTGTCTGCATCAGACCATCAAAAGCTGACAGCCAAGATTACCTTGATTGCTGATACCACTCTGTCTGCATCAGACCATCAAAAGCTGACAGCCAAGATTAACACCATTCTGGATCAACTTATGAAGCTGCAAACAAACTGGGAGAGCAACCTGAAGTCACTGCAAGTGTCATATGAAGAGAGGCTTAAAGAGGTGAGAAATATGAGAGACAGAATAAATGCAACCTTAGATAAGCTGGAGAAGACCACCTTGGAGGAAATGAATGAACTGAAGACCAGCTGGAATGCGTCTCTCAAGTTTGATGTTGACACATGCTCCAGGCTTCGTACTGAGCTGACACGTCTCAATGATGCAATACGAAACATTGGCAAAAAGAACAAAGAGTTAGCCTTTATAGCGCAGCAGAAAAGTGAAGAGATGGTTAAACAAGTAGAAAAATATCTGAACAACAATTCAATACAAACAGAAGTGTCCTTAAAGTTGGTTGTTTACAATGACATTGAAAAGTTTTTATCCAAACAATCCGGTATTGGCAATACTATACACATTACAAAGGAATTGGCCATGCAGGGGAGCTCAGACCAGGCTATCATAGTCACAGGGGCAACTCCAGTTAGTGTGAGAATATCAAGTGATATTAGAATGTCATATACTATCTATGGAATATGTGGTCTGTTCAATGGTCAGATACTTGTTGCAGATGGTGATAATAAAAGATTGAAGCTGTTGAACCTGCAGCAAAATGTGGTCAGTGTCTGTGATATGTCTGGCTGTCCATATAACATGTGTCTTATCACCCCCTGTCAGGTAGCAGTCGCTGTGGGCAGTAGTATACAGTTTGTCTCGGTGAACAGTGGACAGCTGATGAAGGGCAGGAGGCTACGAATGCCGGACAAAAACCCTCCCGGATAAAAACCCTCCCGTCAGTTTTATAGGGGCCGGACGAAAACCCTCCCATGAATGAACGGGGACGGACAAAAACCCTCCCATGAAAAAAACGGGGGAGGACAAAAACCCTCCCATGAAAAAACGGGACCGGACAAAAACCCTCCCTTGAAATCTGAGCCACGAATTCAAGTTCCAACGATTATTTATGAATTTTTAATCCGAAATCGGTCATTTCCGACATTTGTATTTATTTTGTAGTAGGTTATCCGAGATATTTATTTTTTGTAATGGTGACTTCACTTGAGTAGGTAACATTACACTATATATTGACTAATTAAAATATTTCCGAATTGAAATGTTATTTTACACCCATTTGCCGTCAATTATATATGTTTGAACTAAGATATTTATTATTACATAGTATGATTAGAACTACGATATTCATGATAACTTAGTATGAATAACAAGTAGGGTGTTTATATAAAATACATAAAATATCAAATTGTGCGCCGGCCAGTGCATTAAGAACACCAAAGTCGTGTTTCTTTTTTATTCATCATCGCAAAAATAACAGAGGCGGACACAGGCTTCCTTATTTCGTTTGTCTTCACGCAGCTTCATCGCTTCGACGTGAAACTGATCTCCCTCGTGGTTTTGACTTGTGGTTTAGTTTATTGTCGTCATATTTATGTCCGTGACTACAGCGCCCTTACAAGACTTTGCCGCGCGTTGAGAACATTCCCAGCGTTTAGTCGATTTTGACGTTTTCTCCTTAGTGTAGACGAAGCCAGTCTTCACTTCCATTTTGGATGTATGCCTTTACGCAAACAAATTGCTTTTTATATGTTGCATATTCACAGTATGATATTTTGAGCAAATGTTGTCAGCATTGAGTGATTTTTTCGGATTAATGAATGCAACATTGTGTGAAGCAAATACATTTGTCGGCGTTTAATTGCTTTTAATTGATTATGTGATTAAACTAATAAAACTCAAAGAAGTTGTAGATTCACAGTTTGCTATTTTGAGTATATTTTGCGGATTAATGAATGCAACAATGTGTGAAGCAATTACATTTGTTGGTGTTTAATTGCTTTCACGGGAGGGTTTTTGTCCGCAGTTGCAGATTCACAGTTTTCTATTTTGATAAATATTATTGTATGACATTAACTAGTTAATTGTTATGATTAGCTGATTAGTGGGCCTAAATAACCGAATCATTGACATATTTGACAATACTGTATGCTTTATATATTGTCTGCAAAAATGCAATTAAAAACGTTACAGTCAAAGATAAATAAAATAAGTAATTAAGACAAATTAGTTACTTGCTAGCGAATTGTTAGTTGTTAACAGAATTTTACTTTCATATTCGCAAAGTTTTCAGAAACTTCCCGGAAAGCACGTTTTTTGCATGAATGAGCGTATAAAGCGATTAAACGTTGAACTGTATCGTTTTGCATTCAATCTAAATTTAAATTTGTCTAAACTTGTCTATAAATGGCCTCATTTTATGTTTTAATTGATGTTGTTATCATATTGGATTATCGGATATATATGCACATTAGCAAGCGGTATGTTTGCAGTTAATGGATACACATTTTCTTTCAATTTCACACCCCTGAAAACACAATACACAATACACACAATGGGTAATTTTGTCGGATTAATGAATGCAACACTAAGTGTAAAATTTCTTTTACGGGAGGGTTTTTGTCCGCCTCTGTTTTTTCATGGGAGGGTTTTTGTCCTCCCCCGTTTTTTTCATGGGAGGGTTTTTGTCCGCCCATGTTTATTCATGGGAGGGTTTTCGTCCGCCCCCTATGAAAATGACGGGAGGGTTTTTATCCGGGAGGGGTTTTGTCCGTATTCCGGAGGCTACAGCTACCACATGAATGTTATGGAGTAGCTCATCACCAGGGGGACCTCTATGTGACCTCCGGTACTGCTCTGTACAAGTACACCCTCACCGGAACACTTGTGAACAAGATGTATGAGGATACATTTCGTTATCTGACAGGTAATAGTCATGAACATTACTATACTGATATTTAAAAAAATAATTATCAAAATAGTATTACTCCATTTAATTTATATGTATATATCTTGTTCATTATATATTTTTATTATTTTCTCTATCATTATGTATACTAAATATTAAAGATTTTGTGTTTTCTTTTACTACATTTGCCATTGTCATTTGCATATATATTATTGTTTGAGGTTTGGGTAGAATAGTAGTCATGTAGAATTCTTTAAAATTGGTTAATGATATTTTTTGTTATATCTATGCAGTCGGGAGATGTGCAGTGAGTCCCAGTGGTGACAGGATCTATGTTACAAACTATGAACACCACAAGCTCCTCACTCTGGCCAGGGATGGGACTGTTATCTCCACCTTCACTGACACAGAACTACAACGCCCATGGGGAGTTCATGTGACACCTGCAGGACAAGTGCTAGTTTGTGGACACTTCTCCCACACTGTCATACAGGTGGACAGAGAGGGCAAGAAGAAGATTGCAACACTGGCTACACAGAAGGATACAATTAAATACCCTCTATCAGTCTTTTATAACTGGAAATCTGGCTCTGTCATTGTGGGACAAAATGATAAAGAGAATATCCTGGTGTTGAATATAAAATGAAATCAACTTCTGAGAAAACGTCATAATTATTAACATTTTGCATTCAAATTTACATGTTCAGCCGAATAAAACGACTAGGTTTTAAAGGCAAATATGTGAAATGTTGTTTTTTTATTGTACTTTTAAATTGTGGGTGAAAACTGATACAGTTCAAAACTTCAATAAAGAAAAGCTGGGATGATTTTGATTAACTATACCGGTAATTGTATATAATATTGTCAATTTAATTCATTATTTAAATTAACAATCAACAAATCGTGTGAGTTGTATTGTAACATTCTTCTTACAATTGATTTTATGACGTACCTATATTAATTTTAATTTAATATTTTATACTGTTTAGCACTTTGTTCAATAAAGCGAGCACCATTTTGTGATGCTAAATTGTTATTATTTTTCATATTACCCTTATGAACATTTTTATTATGCCCCCCTTCGAAGAAGAGGGGGTATATTGTTTTGCTCATGTCGGTCCGTCGGTAGGTCGGTCGGATCATGAAACTTCATAGGTACATTGATCATGACTGGCAGATATGACCCCTATTATTTTCAGGTCACTAGGTCGAAGGTCAAGGTCACAGTAACTCAAAATAGTAAAATGGTATCCGGATGATAACTCACGAATGCTTAGGCCTAGGATCATGACACTTCATAGGTACATTGATCATGACTGGCAGATGACCCCTATTTATTTTCAGGTCACTAGGTCAAAGGTCATAGTTACTCAAAATAGTAAAATGGTTTCCGGGTGATAACTCAAGAATGCTTAGGCCTAGGATCATGAAAATTCATAGGTACATTGATCATGACTGGCAGATGACCCCTACTGATTTTCAGGTCACTAGGTCAAAGGTCAAGGTCACAGTGACACAAAATAGTAAAATGGTTTCCGGATCATAACTCAAGGATGCTTACGCCTAGGATCATGAAACTTCATAGGTACATTGATCATGACTGGCAAATGACCCCTATTGATTTTCAGATCACTAGGTCAAAGGTCAAGGTCACAGTGATTCATTAATTGTGTTTGTCCAAAACTTTCACCTTGGTTAAAGTTTTGCAATATCTAAAATGGTTTCCGGATGATAACTCAAAGATGCTTACGCCTAGTATCATGAAACTTCATAGGTACATTGATCATGACTGGCAGATGACCCCTATTGATTTTCAGGTCACTAGGTCAAAGGTCAAGGTCACAGTGACAAAAATGTATTCACACAATGGCTGCCACTACAACTGACAGCCCATATAGGGCGCATGCATGTTTTACAAACTGCCCTTGTTAAATTTTACCAAAGGTAAGGCTAAATGCATTTTTGTAATGCATTGTATCAATAAACATCACCACCACCACCACCACCACCGCTGTTCACAGTGACAAAAAACGTATTCACACAATGGCTGCTACTACAACTTATAGCCCATATAGGGGGGCATGCATGTTTTATTATGATTTTATGTTGTCACTCATCAACATTTTAATTAGTGCCTACATCCATTTATGAACATGTTTAGTATTTTACGCAAATTTTGCATTTAAAATCCGATATCAATGATGGATATAAAGGCATAAATTGTTTGCGTCACTGTTAATTTAAGACTCAGCAGTGGGGAGACTTACGACTATTGGCTTTGTTTGATTCACAAACCATTGTAGATATTTAATCGTGCCACAAAAAAAAAATCGAAAGTAAAATCCAATCCAGAGATGTATATTATATCGATTTACGTTTCCAAAAGCGACTGCATTGCAATATTGAATTGATAAATATTATATCAAACCAATTTAATATAAACCGATGCGGGAATCAGTTTGGCAACTTTATGTGTAGAGCAATACCTGCTTGCATGACAACCAGATCTTGGTCATGTATTTGCCAATGACTGGCCAAACATCTGAATGCTGCAAGGCATCTAATGCAACATCAAAATCAGCTTCTGTAGGCGAAGATGCTAACTTTTGCAGCTGATTAAAAACTGCTCCTTTCTGGCCCACTTAGTTCTTTCTTATCCATCTGCTCAAGACTGTGCGCGATGGAAGTCGCAGAGAAGCCCAGCTGCTTCTATTGAAAAATTTACAACAAGCCCATAAGCCACATCGCTCATCTAATCACTAATATGGTTTGGAAGATTGTGATGCTCCTGGTACCTATGTTTCACACCAATTCGTAGCAATCTTGCTAATACAAGAATAAACAAGAAATAATTGCGAAACGTGTATGCCCCATCGCCAACACCCCCCCCCCCCAAGGCACAATTAACATATCATAGGAATAAATTAAAATTGGGCATTGTGACCTTCAACTTCTTGTCTGCTTTTTTTGTATTTTTGTACAGCAACAACAATTTTCGTACAGCTATATTAACATGATTGCAAACTTTGTACAGCTTTATCGCAGTGACGGCAAATTCCTAAACAATGGGGGATACATTGCGCTTGCCCCGTAAAACGAGCTCTAGATATTTAATATATAGAAATTATATTCCACTCTCTGTGAAATAACAAATTGCTCACTCTCTACGGAAGCGTTTCCACTCATCACATAACTAACAAAACTAACAACCCACCAGGAAACAATGAGCGCATGGCATGCATCTCTCTCTCATCCATGTCTGTCATGAAATGCTTAGGGCTCCAATTCAGATTATGGTCCTTAATGACCTGAAGGGCCTCTTGCTCAGACACGGAATTCTCCTCTTCTGGAATGAAGCAGGCCACCACTTGGTAGTCGACGTTGGTTTTTACCACCAGGGAGAAAAGTGGCAAATGATACTTGGTGGTCCTGAAGGTAGCATCTAGAAGCGTCATTGTGTTGCCATACCGTTCCAACAGAGTTTTCATACCAAACGACTGGTACTCAAACAGGAACTTCTGCCGCAAAAGAATTGAAACATCATACTTTGATGTTCATCTTTTATTTGTAACAAAACTCCAATTAAAGGGGCCTTATCACAGATTTTGGCAAGTTTTGAAGTTTGGCATTAAATGCTTTATATTGATAAATGTAAACATTAGATTTTAAAAGCTCCAGTAAAAAATCAAAAATAAAATTTAAAAAAGTATCCCGTGGTAGGGCTCGAACCAGTGACCCCCGGAATCCTGGAGTAAAACCGCACTAGGTCACTGAGCTATCCTGCCAATCATACATGCGAGGCGTAGTTTATACTTTATATAAGCAATCTTCGTAGATTCACAAATTTAAACGACAACAACAGAACAAATTATTCAATCGTTTCGCGTTGCAACGCTTTATAATTTTTAGGTTTTTAAATCCTCAAAAGATGCATTAGTGGCTATATTAGACCATGGTAAATGTTCAGTAATATTGTTTCCTCACAAATATCATAACTAAAACGAAAATTTGCGAATCTGTAACAACTTTTTTCAATTTTGTCAATTTACCAAACCGTGAAAAGATCCCTTTAACACCTTCAACTGGTTATATTAAGATCGCCGTGGCGTAGTGGGTATGGTGTCCGCACAGGCTAATCTGGGACGACACTTTCCGCTTTCTTTTACTTTTTCGTTTAAAGGAAGTCTCCTGTGAACGAAAATCCAGCATAGACGGAAAGTCTCGTCCCCGATAAGCCTGTTTGGACTGCACAGGCTATAATGGGACGATAGTTTACGCAAATGCATTAAGCCCTATTTTCCCATAGCGAGTTTGATATGATGATTTACATTCATTTTAAAGTTCATGAAACTTAAAACACAAATTACTGAGAAACATCTCGGGACGGACATATGCCTCAATTTCAATCAATTAAGGGGTCATCTGGACTTGCCAAGCCGAACCCGTCGAACCATCCTCTTGCACCACTGCAGCATGATCAAATATCACTCAATGGTTTAGGAGATGTTGGAAACTGTTGCCTTCAAAAACGTATTTTTGGATCATGAATAACTTCTTTAGTGGACCGGTATGATTGATGATAACTTTTAGGGCTACACCTACGCATCATTCCTATAAAGTTTAAGCATATTGCTTATGATCTTTCATGCCAAATTGCTCTTGGCCTCGCTGTGTGGATTTTTTTTAACGTTTTTACTATAAACATATCAGAAAAACACATTTTGCCACATGGCTGGCTCAAATTTTGACCCTAGGGCATAATTTGAAAATCTTGGTAGAGATCCTCCAGACAAGGTTTCGTGCCCAATATGCTCTAGGCCTTGCGGTTTCAGAGAAGAATTTTTTTTAAGTCTTTGGAATATGTTATTTAATTGAAACTTTTTACATACGACGCACAACTGACCCGTCACTTTGTGCTCCGGTGAACTAAGAATGGTGAATAGGATATAAACAAGAAAAATCTACTTAAAGCATGCATTAGTGTTCGGTGAAATAGTTTATGTTCAGCTCCTGCAATAACGCATATACGAAATGTCTTTTGCAATTTGGTTAATAAATATATATGGAATGAAACATGTTGGAAAGGAAAGCAAATGTTTAGTTCATTTCTTTTACAAGAACAATTTTAAGTGAAGATTTTGCAACCAATAAACTACTTCGTTTAATGATATGTAAGGTTGAAACACGTATATAAAAAGTGGCCATTAACACAGATAAAAAACAATGTGTCCAAAATAATAACGAAATATTAACACATTCAAACATAAGAGGAATTGCAATTTGCTTCTGCAGACTATATATTATGGTTATTTTATATACCAAGTAAGTGAAGAGCTTTACTGCTCGCACATCTTCTAGACAATGGATCTTCTTACTTCAGTTACATAAAACAAAGTATGTTCGGATACCTTGCCTAAACATTTTATTCATGTTTAAAATATGTTTAATTATAAACTCCAGAGACATTATCAATCAATTTTTAAACAGTGTTGGCACATTCTCAAAGCCAACACTTACAAGTTTCCACATCTTTGCTGTTTTCACTGTAATCCTTTGACTTCTATGTTGGCAAATATCTTATCTACAGTAGAAGTTACTAGTGTCCTTCCATTTCCTTGCTATAATGTGAAGATGTAATTTGTTTATTCAAAAAATCCACAAGAGACTAATATTCCCAGTATCCTGCTTATCAGTAATAGTGTCATTATGTCTATTAGTGATTCCTAGTATCCTTCTATCTTGGTTAAATGTTTTCCATTCTCATATCTTTTGGTTTCTCATACTTTAACACCAAGTTAAATATGTCCTTGCAATTTGGTGCTTACTTGTCACCTTCTGGCTGCAGCATATATTCTGTCATCATTGCTATTTGGTAAATTAGATGTTGATGTATCTCATTAACTGTGAATTCGAGTATTGGTATGCTTCTGTTTTTTAATTTTATTAGTATCCTGCTTTAACTATGTTGGGTCAGGCTCTTAATTTCTGTCAGCGGAATTAAGTATCAGCATCTTCCTGCATCATGTACTCTCAGTGACCCTGTGATAATCCTCCTTGCATCCTCCTAGAATCCTCCTCATGTGAGTATCCTCCTTGCATCCTCCTACTGTGATTATCCTCAATGCATCCTCCTGTGATTATCCTCCTTGCATCCTCCTCCTGTGATTATCCTCCTTGCATCCTCCTACTGTGATTATCCTCAATGCATCCTCCTGTGATTATCCTCCTTGCATCCTCCTCCTGTGATTATCCTCCTTGCATCCTCCTCCTGTGATTATCCTCCTTGCATCCTCCTCCTGAGATTATCCTCCTTGAATTCCCCTCCTGTGATTATCCTCCTTGCATCCTCCTCCTGAGATTATCCTCCTTGCATCCTCCTCCTGTGATTATCCTCCTTGCATCCTCCTCCTGAGATTATCCTCCTTGCATCCTCCTCCTGTGATTATCCTCCTTGCATCCTCCTCCTGTGATTATCCTCCTTGCATCCTCCTCCTGTGATTATCCTCCTTGCATCCTCCTCATGTGATTATCCTCCTTGCATCCTCCTCCTGTGATTATCCTCCTTGCATCCTCCTCCTGAGATTATCCTTCTTGCATCCTCCTCCTGTGATTATCCTCCTTGCATCCTCCTCCTGAGATTATCCTCCTTGCATCCTCCTCCTGAGATTATCCTCCTTGCATCCTCCTCCTGAGATTATCCTCCTTGCATCCTCCTCCTGTGATTATCCTCCTTGCATCCTCCTCATGTGATTATCCTCCTTGCATCCTCCTCCTGAGATTATCCTCCTTGCATCCTCCTCCTGAGATTATCCTCCTTGCATCCTCCTCCTGTGATTATCCTCCTTGCATCCCCCTCCTGTGATTATCCTCCTTGCATCCTCCTCATGTGATTATCCTCCTTGCATTCTCATCCTGTGATTATCCTCCTTGCATTCCCCTCTTGTGATTATCCTCCTTGCATCCTCCTCCTGTGATTATCCTCCTTGCATCCTCCTCCTGTGATTATCCTCCTTGCATCTCCCTCCTGTGATTATCCTCCTTGCATCCTCCTCCTGTGATTATCCTCATTGCATCCTCTTCCTGTGATTATCCTCCTTGCATCCTCCTCCTGAGATTATCCTCCTTGCATCCTCCTCCTGAGATTATCCTCCTTGCATCCTCCTCCTGTGATTATCCTCCTTGCATCCTCCTCCTGTGATTATCCTCCTTGCATCCTCCTCCTGTGATTATCCTCCTTGCATCCCCCTCCTGTGATTATCCTCCTTGCATCCTCCTCCTGAGATTATCCTCCTTGCATCCTCCTCCTGTGATTATCCTCCTTGCATCCTCCTCCTGTGATTATCCTCCTTGCATCCCCCTCCTGAGATTATCCTCCTTGCATCCCCCTCCTGTGATTATCCTCCTTGCATCCTCCTCCTGTGATTATCCTCCTTGCATCCTCTTCCTGTGATTATCCTCCTTGCATCATCCTCCTGAGATTATCCTCCTTGCATCCTCCTCCTGAGATTATCCTCCTTGCATCCTCCTCCTGTGATTATCCTCCTTGCATCCTCCTCCTGTGATTATCCTCCTTGCATCCCCCTCCTGAGATTATCCTCCTTGCATCCTCCTCCTGTGATTATCCTCCTTGCATCCTCCTCCTGTGATTATCCTCCTTGCATCCCCCTCCTGTGATTATCCTCCTTGCATCCTCCTCCTGAGATTATCCTCCTTGCATCCTCCTCCTGTGATTATCCTCCTTGCATCCTCCTCCTGAGATTATCCTCCTTGCATCCTCCTCCTGTGATTATCCTCATTGCATCCTCCTCCTGAGATTATCCTCCTTGCATCCTCTTCCTGTGATTATCCTCCTTGCATCATCCTCCTGAGATTATCCTCCTTGCATCCTCCTCCTGAGATTATCCTCCTTGCATCCTCCTCCTGTGATTATCCTCCTTGCATCCTCCTGAGATTATCCTCCTTGCATCCTCCTCCTGAGATTATCCTCCTTGCATCCTCCTCCTGAGATTATCCTCCTTGCATCCTCCTCCTGAGATTATCCTCCTTGCATCCTCCTCCTGTGATTATCCTCCTTGCATCCTCCTCCTGTGATTATCCTCCTTGCATCCTCCTCCTGAGATTATCCTCTTCCTGTGATTATCCTCTTCCTGTGATTATCCTCTTCCTGTGATTATCCTCTTCCTGTGATTATCCTCCTTGCATCCTCCTCCTGAGATTATCCTCCTTGCATCCTCCTCCTGTGATTATCCTCCTTGCATCCTCCTGTGATTATCCTCCTTGCATCCTCCTCCTGTGATTATCCTCATTGCATCCTCCTCCTGTGATTATCCTCCTTGCATTCCCCTCTTGTGATTATCCTCCTTGCATCCTCTTCCTGTGATTATCCTCCTTGCATCCTCCTGTGATTATCCTCCTTGCATTTTATTTCACCCATTTAGCAGTTGAAACGTAATGTGTAAATCAACAAGTAACAGTGAATCCAAACACAAAACTATAAACTTCATTGTAAACACAGCAAAAATACCTCCGTTTCTCCTTTTTTCCGCAGGAAAACAATATCTCTAGCATTGTCTTGTTTCCATCTATTCAGCTGTTTCAACAGATTAAACACACAATACATGTATGATTACAATATGATGATTACAACAGACTTGCATTTACATAACAGCAGCCACAATTACCTTAGGCTGGTTGTTATGAAGTGCAAATCTGCTTATTGATCACTTCCACGTTCACTGAAATTCAATCTGAACACACACAGAAGTGTTGTTTTCCATGCCGAGCGTGGTACATCATTTTAACAACTTCGGTATTATTAAAAGAAACATTGTAAATGTCTACTGTACAATGTTTAATACATAATATACATGCTTTAGGTCTTAGAGCTATGGGGAATTATATATTTTTTTTCCATTGACATATTGGAAAACCACATTTGCTCCAAGGGCGGGGCTAATTCTTACCTCTGGAGAATCATTGGAACTTAGTAGAGGTCCAATAGACAATGTTGATTTCAGTCAGTAACAAAATCCTACACTTTCAAAGCCTTCAAGATTTGTTTCATCGTCTATGCTTGTCTGTTTCGTTTTCTCTGCGTTTCGCATGTGGTTCCGAATCATGGTACGATTTGAAAAAAACCTCTTGCTTGTTGGTGCTGGTGTTATATTTTCTGTTTCCATAACATGACTTCGGAGTCGCCGCTCCATTTCGTCTGTGTCTGACACCCCTTCGTCGACCAATTCATTTATCTTATGAACAAGTCCCCGGTCAATATTTTGACTCAGGCCTGAAGACTGAATATTAAATACAAACTGATAAATATATAAACACAAAATGACAAAATATTAGTTGCCAACCTTAGACTCCAAGTGTATAGTGCAAGTAGGGTGAGGCAAAATTTGATGTTAGGGACATTTGAACAATAATGGTAAATGTCCACCAGACGGTGTTTCATGCCAACTAGGCTTGCTCTAGGCCTTGCGGTTTCGGGACACATAGCATTTTTACAGTTGGTATTAAGTATATATATTGTTATTCAAAAAATTGTATCGGATAACAGATCAGTCCTGATTCAATGAAATGGGACCTATGTTTTTTAAATGGACTGGAACCATTTTCAAACTTTACCAATATATAATTAATTATTCAACTTTAATCATTAAACAAACATTTTCACTTGGAAATCTTTTCTTTTCATTGTTTAATGTGTTTACAAGGCATATAGTGATGAAGGACAATGCACGAAGCACAACAGATAAAGATCTCAATCACATAAGCTCACCATGAGCATTTAAGTGTACAGGTAAGGTTAAAAGGGCAATAAACAAAAGTATATATCAACTTACTGAATGCCATTTGCAAGCCTGACACAAATTTGTTAACACACAAGAAACTTTACATTTATATTTAAGTAGCGTCTTAAACAAAAACACAGGGGTTTTTAGGGAGTTCTAGTTCATTAAAATTTGGGCCATAAAAAGTTGGCGTAATTAATGTTTCGCCTTCTTATGAGTACTGCCAATCTATATCCGTGAACCACATTGTAGTATGCGATATGCCTTACTAATACACAAGTTGGGCAATGCTTTTCTTTCATAATAACAAAACACTAGTTATTAAATAATAAGAACTAATGTCAATTTCAGATGTTTTGAAATATACTTGATGGACAGGAATATTACCAGTAATACAGATTTTGATCACAATGCTTACAATGCCTGTTTCGTGATACTTGTGCTTTTCCAGGTCTGGTAGACACATGTAGTAGCAGCATGTATACACTCTTGTTGCAGCAAGGTCAAACAGGGATGCTGCCAGTTCTGCCTTAGTGTTATCCTGTATGGGCTAATATTAACATGAAAACTTTCCTTACACTTTTATGTTTCATTTGGAATAATACATTGAGGTAAATCATTTATGCTATTAATTCTTTTGAACTTTTACAATTCCATACATAATAATTTTAATAATGAAAATTCCACATGTACAAGAATAACTTAAATGTACCTGGAGTAAAACATAACTTTTAAGCCTTTTTATGGCTTGGTAAACATACTTTGAATGCGTATTTGTACAAGTTATATTAAAACCACAACTACCAATAATTTATGTTTCCCTACAAATGCATTTACTATGCAATGTAGATTTGATTGCATCAATGTGTCTTCCATTTGTTAAGTGATGTCAATTTAGATTTGAATTTAAATAAAAAAGATTGTAATTGTTTGCAATAGGGCTTTGCATACTTAGAATAGAGGTCTCCTTTTATGTATATTTTCAAAAACTGGATCATTCAATTTATTTGCCAATTTAGACAACACAGTTTTAATAATAAGTTTCACATTACAGAAAGTCTTCCAATCAGGCAAGTTTATTTTGTCTAAATTTTCAAGGTACAACAAATTAGTGTTGGCAGCGCAAAATCTCTTGCACACCAGTAAAAAAACATTTGCCTCAGTAGTAGGTTCAGGGACATACATAAGCAAACTGATATGATAATTATTCTTCTATTAGCTGAAGAAGTATCCACAATTATCATACGTTTGCATTCAACATTGAGTTAGTGTTGTTTGTTCCATATGTAACACTTTGCCGAAAATGAACAGACATTAAAACACCTACAAGAGATGTGTTTGTCATAAACACAATGCCCCCTACTGCGCACCTTTGAAATTATTAATTTTTTTTACCTTTGACCTTGAAAGATGACCTTAACCTTTCACCACTCAAAATGTGCAGTACCATGAGATACACATGCATGCCAAATATCAAGTTGCTATGATCAATATTGCAAAAAAAGGCCACATGTTGAAACCTAAACGCAAAGTGTGACGGATTTCAGAAGGACAGACAGAGAGTGCTATCACTATGCTCACCTCTGGTGCCCCAAAAAAGCCATGTAAAATTACAAATGGGCAATTAACAAATGTGAGTATTCCGAACAGATTCATACATGACTGGCAGGAAGCATAACTCCTTCTTTAATCAGCACCTTTGCTGGGCATCCCAATTTTTTCGTTTGCTGAGCACGAACACGCCCACCTTTGCTATATCCATGTTCCTTAAATCATGAAAAAAGATGGTAAGGATGGCCATATATCGCTCACATGACCTGCGTTTTTTTACAGGATGGAACTACTATGAAATCAACAAAAGTCAATACAACATTTTATCGACAAAATAGCTTTAAGCGTGATATTTTACCAACAGCAATGTATGGCATTTTAATTATTAGCATTTAAAAGGACTTTTGAAGATTTGTAAGATTTTTTTCATTCTTTGGGCCCTTTGTTGGTAAAGGTAAACTAGATGATGCTTCATGCCTTCATGCCAAATAACTATTGTCAAGCCATTCTCATTTCGGAGAAAAATATGTGTTTTTTATAAGTTTTAACACTATACAAATGAGAATAATTAAAAAGAATCTTGGTAGAGGTCAACTTGACTATCTTCCATAACAAATATCTATGTTAAAGGTTTCAGAGATTTTTTTACGTTTATACATATATGGGAAACACATTGGCCCACCGGTCTAGACTATGGAAATAATTGTAGCAATCTTGGTAGAGGAACACTAGACAATGATAACCGGTATGCCAAATATACGAATATTTATGCTCTAGACCTTGTGGTTAAAGAACAGAAACATTTCTAAGTATTACCACAAACATATATAAACGGAAGGACGGATGGACAGACGGACAATGCCAAAACAATATCAATCTGCCTTCACAGGGGGGATAATAAAAAAGGTGCTTCATGAAAATCTAAATATATTTGCACAACTTTGCTTCAGCTTATGTCGATAGTACAATACCTTTGGAGTTCTTGACTTATTGTTTGGTCGGTAATTTTTGCCATGATGGCAAAAATACACCTTTAAAGGGATCTTTTCACGCTTTGGTAAATTGACAAAATTGAAAAAAGTTGTTTCAGATTCGTAAGTTTTCGTTTTAGTTATGATATTTGTGAGGAAACAGTAATACTGAACATTA
The DNA here is from genome assembly GCF_020536995.1 of Dreissena polymorpha. Lineage (NCBI taxonomy): Eukaryota > Metazoa > Mollusca > Bivalvia > Myida > Dreissenidae > Dreissena > Dreissena polymorpha. The sequence continues at coordinate 106,161,778 of NC_068363.1, forward strand.
ACCATGCTCTAATATAGCCATTATATGCATCTTTTGACGATTTTAAAACCTAAAAATTATAAAGCGTTGCAACGCGAAACGATTGAATAATTTGGAGAGTTCTGTTTTTGTCGTTAAATTTTGTGAAACTACGAAGATTGCTTATATAACGTATAAAATACGCTAAGAGTGTGTACTCGCCGGAATAGCTCAGTAGGCTAAAGCGTTTTTACTTCAGGACTCTGGCAGGACTCCAGGGGTCACTGGTTCGAAACCTGCTCCGGGCAATGTTCTTTTCCTTTTTTTAATTTTTTTCTTCATTTTTTACTGGAGCTTTTACGATCCAATGTTTACATTTATCAATATAAAGCATTTAATGAATAAGTTAAAAAAATGCCAAAATCTGTGAAAAGGCCCCTTTAATCCAAGGCTGATAAACGGTTTACCATTTAGCCACTGGATCCTTTTGTTGTTGACAATATTTGAGCCTGATTCAATAACAAACAAGAACATATAAATAAATTGATTATGTTTCTACTATTACCATATGTTTGCTACATAACAAGCTATTACATGTACCTACTTAATGAAAAGGTTTGTTTATGTCTACTGTATAACTGATGTTCTTGTTAAGAGTAAGGGTGTCACGTTTACAGATTTTTCTAAACGTTTAAACGAAATGAAATAAACGAAACGTTACCGTTTAAACGGTATCCCTATGTCCGTTTTAAAATCATCACGCATCAGTGCCATCACTTCTTCAAACTGAAAGTAGTTCTTATTTCCGGAAATTATATTTAGTGCATATCCCATTCGCACATGATGTCATACTAAAACGAACTGTTCTCATCGTTGTCTAACCAATGGGTTACAATTTGTCTACTCTCATGCCGTAATATTTTGACACGAATGTGAATTATTAACCAACATTCCTTAAACAAGAGTAAACCAGTTAAAAAAAATTTTTTACGTTTTACTTATAACACGATGTATATCAAAAGATGCATACTTAAATTTTAGTAAAATGTTCCTATACAGAGATTGTTCGCCATCTCGAGAAATGAATGGCGATGAATAAACGCCGTGAATATTTCCTCGGCCGATGCGCGTTGAATGATCAAGAGGATTCGGGGCATTCTCATGCAACAAAAGCCGGGAATTTCATGATGAGGCGCGTTAAATATTCAAGAGGTCTAGTCCGTACATGGTGTATTGTTATTCTTACGGTATTGTGAATAAGGGCCATCTGGCGCACAGGATACAAATAGTTTTTAATACGAGTCTTTTTCAGCAGCGAGGGCCCTCTCTACACTTTTGGGGATTGGGGCCGGGGCCCTTAGAGGGGGAAATTTTGCGACCTTTTGGGCGAAAATGGGAATTTTAGAAGATCTTTTCACCAACCATTGAGCACTTAAAATTGCGATATTTTAATATGATTTATATAAATAAACAACTAATCAAAGGTTAGTAGCACCATACCAGCAGGCAACATAGGTATAACATAAAAAAATGGAGGGGGATTTATAGCTGAAATAGGGGAAAAAAGTATACTTTTTTCATTGGGGAAGCCGCCGATATTCGGCAGTAAAAATGCCAAACAAGGGCCCTGGCAGCTGTTAAAAAGCTTTGAAACGTCACAACGTAATGAACTAAAACGAATTTTATTATGCCCTCCTTCGAGGGGTATATTGCTTTGCTCATGTCGGTCTGTCTGACAGACAAAACTCTGTCTGTCGGTCCGTCCACCAGGTGGTTGTCAGATGATAACTCAAAGAACGCTTGTGCCTAGGATCATGAAACTTCATAGGTACATTGATCATGACTCGCAGATGACCTCTATTGATTTTGAGGTCACTAGGTCAAAGGTCAAGGTCACGGTGACCCGAAATAGTAAAATGGTATTTGGATGATAACTCAAGAATGCATACACGGCCAACAGGGCGAACTCTGAACAATATAACTGAAGCAACTGGTCTGTAATCCTAAATCTATAATTATCAGTCCAATGAAACATCATCCTTTGAGTAAAATAAAGTGGATCAGTAAAAATATTATCAGAATATGATTTTTTTGTATATTTTGTATATATAATATTGCGTTAATGTTTAATTTTGTTGATCAATATAAAAATAAGCAGGACAGGGGAGGTAATATACTATTATATCTTTCTTATATACAGGGGAAACAAATGCAATAAGTTAAATTTCATGTTTAATGAATAGAGGATATCACCCCCCCCCAATTTTTTTTAAACATCATCTAATAAATAACCCCACCCCACATTAAACCCCCCTCTCACCCCCACCCCCCCTACCCCCCACCCCCTACCCCCACCCCCCATTTTTTTCAACATCTAATAAATAACTCCACCCACATTAATACCCCCCTCTCATTCCCCCTACCCCCCACCCCCCATTTTTTTTAAACATCTAATAAATTAACCACACCCCACATTATACCCCCCTCTCACTCCCCCCTACCCCCCCCCCTACCCCCCCGCAATTATTTTTTTTGAAACATCTAATAAATTACCCCACCCCACATTATTACCCCCTCTCACCCCCACCCCCTACCCCCCCACCCTCCCCCCCCAATTTTTTTTAAACATCTTATAAATTACCACACCCCACATTATACCCCCCTCTCACCTCCCCACCCCCTAACCCCTACCCCCACCACCCTACCCCCCACCGCCCCCCAATTTTTTTTTTAAACAGCTATAAATGACCACACCCTACATTATACCCCCCTCGTCACCTCCCCACCCCCTAACCCCCTACCCCCCTTCCCCCACCCCCCACCCCCCCACCCCCCCATTTTTTTTAAACATATTATAAATAACCACACCCCACATTATAACCCCCCTCTCACCACCCCACCCCCCCTTACCCCCCCATACCCCACCCCCCCATTTTTGTTATAACATCTTATAAAATTACCACACCCCACAATTTACCACCCCTCTCACACCCCCCTCACCCCCCCACTCCCCTACCCCCCCCTACCCCCCATACCCCACCCCCCCCAAAAAAAATCTTTTTTTAAACATCTTATTAATTACCACACCCCACAGTATACCCCCCTCTCAACCCCCACCCCCCTACCCCCCCACCCCCCTACCCCCCACACCCCCCAAAAAAAAAAATTAACATCTAATAAATTACCCCACCCCACATTTTTACCCCCTCTCACCCTCACCCCCCCTACACCCCCCCTCCAATTTTTTTTAACATCTTATAAATTACCACACCCCACATTATACCCCCCTCTCACCGGATGATAACTTCGATTAGGTCAAAGGTAAAGGTAACAGTGACAAAAACGTATTCACACAATGGCTGCCACTACAACTGACAGCCCATATGGGGGGCATGCATGTTTTACAAACAGCCCTTGTTGATATTGACTGGCGTTTAAAGGTTAACTGTTTTTGTAAAGGTTTTTGAGCAAAACACGAACCGCGGCCGTTCAAACGTGACACCCTTAGTTAAGAGTAGATTTTTTTTTTAAATAAATAAGTAGAGATAACAAAAAAAGTACATGTAAACAATATATATGTTTCTTCTAACTCTTGTAATTTTTAATATGAATATATAAAGCATATTGAAGGCTGGTGACCTAAAATACAAATAAAGCATGCATTTTTTCTTACTCTTGTCATTTTGCATGCGAATAAATGAAGTATATTGACTTTCCCCGGACCCAACCCTGCCCCCCCCCCCCTCCCCCTTTATCCCAGGGATTCCAGATTGTTTAATGTACACATATTTGGAATGGTTTGACTTTTCAACAAGGAATATTGACGAAAATACACAGATTGAAAAAATAACCTGTGTTAATGTAATATATAAACACAAGGTATAAATTCCTATATTTATGTATACAGCATGCGGTGCGTAGAATATATGTGTTATAGAAAATACAGAAAATATGTGTTTTACATAATTTGTGTAATTTTCAGTATATTGTATTTGCTCTACAACTCCACATCACTTATGTTGTCAATTAACCTCTTTCCAAACAGGGCAACACATTTTTGTAATCATTTTTGTTAATAAAAATTAAAATATTTATTGAGAGTAAGACGCTCATAATTTTGTTATATGAGTAAAAACACATCTGGTGGTATCTCTAGTTCATTTTGTTTTCGGAACTAGATTAAATGCAGGCCAGATACAGTAAAAATGAAAATACTGGAGTTACATTTTATAAGTACAAAATGCTTATAAAACGTTTGCTTATCAAACAAAAACGTGGGAATGTCCGTCAGTCGATCTAAGTAGGTTTCGTTTTTCGTATATTTCAGATCGACAATGCGACGGACATACGAATGTTTTCGTGTATATGTCTTTGATCTTAGCACATATCGTGTAATGTTGATATTTGTTAAACGTTTCGTAGACAACAGTTTATAAAAAACGTGTACTGATTGCATTAATTGTGTTTAACAATAAATGAAGATATACATATATAATCAATAGATGATTTTCAAATACAGTAGGTGCATAGGTTCTTTTTAACTGTCGTGAACCTCTTGACAAATAATAGCACAAAATGTTTGTATAAGAATGCATATTTTGTCATTGTAATAGTCATGTTATAGTCATTATTGTAACCTAAGGTTATCAATTATTACAACGTTTTTTTTACGAGATACAGGTACACACAGTGCAAAACAATAAGACAGAACACATGCATGTATACACACATACACTCACATACACGCTCACAAACACACATGAACATACGCGCGCACTCAACCGCAGACAAACACACATACACACGCGCACCCGCACACACGCGTTTTACACAACCAGCACACGCACACATACATATACGCGCGCGCTCGTGCGCGCACACACACACACACGAGCACGCACACACGAATACGTGCACGCACACACGCAGCCGCGCACACACAAACCATACACAAACACGCACACACACGCGCAAACACACACACGCGCGCATTCACACACATAACTGAACCGGCGCGCACACTCCTTTCAACGAACATACACAACACAGGCGCATAACACACGCGGGCAACACGCGCGCACACACACACACACAAACACACACACACACGCACCGAACCACCATCCACACACAATTTAGTAGTTTTTGTATTGGTATATTATTATAATTATAAGTTACCATAAATCTACGGTGTTATATATATATTTTTATACTCAGATCACTATTTCAATTAATTTGTGCATTTCCAGTGTACGGAAGTGCGCTTATGTAGGTCTCTATTGGAGACAAATCGTTTATTGTTGTTTTCTTCTCATTTTTATGATTATTTCTGTTTGCTTCTTTTTTTATGGACTATTCAGCTGTTTGTATCCATATTTTTTGTTTTCTTTTTTCGTTTGTATGTAATGATATCTTATGTCTTATACTAGAAACCAACTGGGCATTTTTTAAAATAGGGACCAACTGGACAAGCATACACAAATTATCATTTACATCACCCTCCACTACTTTAAATGATTAAGATATGTACTTTAAATGTAAAAGGGCTAAATAATAAAGACAAACGCATAAAAATCTTCAAATGGTTAGACGAAAAAAAATATAGTATAATCCTATTACAAGAAAGTCACTTGACACATACTTTAAGACAAACCTTAAAAGATGAATGGGACGGAGACATCTATCTTAGTGGTCAACATTCTAATAAACAAGTCGTGGCCTTTCTGATAAAAAATAATATTGGGATCACAGTCGATAATTTTAACGAAATAATAATTGGCAGACAAGCGAGTATAGATATCAAAATACACGAAACACAATTAACATTAATCAACGTTTACGGCCCTAACATAGATGATTCCACTTTTTACGAAACACTACAATCCTTTATAAATAATAATCAAGATAAAAACATCATAGTCGGTGGTGATTTCAATACTGTTCTTAACCCATTATTAGATAAAAAGAAGGGCAATCTTTATACTCATCCTAAAAATAGAAACATTTTAAATAACATAATTGAAAACTACAATATGATAGACATCTGGCGTACAATATGTCCAAACGAAAGAAAATTCACCTGGCACTCAAACACAAAACCAACAACATTTTGTAGATTAGACTATTTTTTAATATCTAAGTCTCTTTGCAACATTATTGACACATGTAACATAAAACCAGGATTTATGACTGACCACTCTCTAGTTGAACTTAAACTGCATAATATACAACCTGAAAGAGGCCCAGGATAACAACAGCATCTTATTAGATACACAATATCAAACACAAATAAAACAGGAAATATTAAATACAGTTCAAAATAATAAATATGCAAACCCAAATACCTTATGGGAAGTAATTAAAGGAAATATACGCAACACAACAATTAGATACACATCATTTAAACAAAAAGAAACACACAAACTTGAAACTGAAACCATCAAAACCATTGAAACCCTTGAAAAACAATTGCATCAAACGAACACAAATGATACCACCGACATTGAAAATGAAATAACGTTAAAAAAACAAATATTAGATGAAATTTATCATACACATCTCAATGGAATAATACTAAGAGCGCGTGCACAGCATGTTGAACACAATGAAAAAAATACAAAATACTTCGCAAACATTGAAAAACGTAGAAGCGAACAAAAAACTGTACACAAATAAGTAGTCAATGGCAAAGATATAACAAACAGAACTCAAATACTAGAAGAACAACGCTTATTTTTCGAAACCCTCTATAAACGAAAAAATGTTGAAAATAACACTCTTTTTAAAAATACACATCACGCTTTAAATCAAGAAGAAAAACTATTGTGTGACGGATTACTAAATGAATATGAATGTGGATTAGCACTAAAAGAAATGCAAAATAACAAAAGTCCAGGATCTGATGGCATCACCATTGAGTTTTATAAAATATTTTGGAATGATATCAAAACACATTTAATTAAATCACTAAACTATTCATATAATAATGAAAACCTAACTACGCTTCAAAAACAAGGTATAATATCACTCATTCCAAAACCTGGAAAAAACTTAGAATCCTTATCGAACTGGCGCCCAATTAGTTTACTAAACAATGATTATAAAATTGCAACTAAAAGTATAGCAAACAGAATAAAACAAATATTACCATCAATCATTTCAAAATCTCAATCTGGTTTCATAAAAGGACGTTACATTGGTGAAAACGTTCGTCTTATCCAAGAATGCATCAACTATTTCAACAATTCAAATGATCCTGGTCTAATATTCTTTGCAGACTTCGAAAAGGCATTCGATTCGCTTGATCATTCATTTATGTTCTCTTGCTTAGAAAATATGAACTTTGGTGAAAGTCTCATTCAATGGGTCAAACTATTCTATACTGATATTAACAGTTTAATCATAAACAATGGCTTCTTTTCAAAAAGTTTCAACATCGAACGAGGGGTTCGACAAGGATGTCCACTCTCATCATCGCTATTTATTATTTGCATCGAGTATCTATCACATCACATCCAATCAAATAAACACATAAAAGGCATATCACTAGAACCTGACGAAGAAATCAAACTGTCCCTATTTGCTGACGATGCAACTTATTTTTTAAACGACAATTACGATTCTTTCCATAACCTAATAGAATCGCTAACCCTTTACGGAATGACATCGGGTCTTAAACTAAACAAAAGTAAATGTACTGTGCTACGAGTAGGTAAATTAAAACAAAGTAATGTTCAATATAAAAAAGAAATGAAATTTCATTGGACATCCGATGAAGCCACAACGTTAGGAATTACTTTCACAAATAATGAAAAGGATACAGTTCTTAAAAACATACTACCTAAATTACAGAATTTTAAAAACTGCTTAAAATCATGGCATCAATCGGAAAAAACACAGTATTGAAAACGTTTGCACTTCCTAAACCAATTTATGTATTAACAGTCCTCCCAAATCCACCAAATGATGTTATTAACGATATAAACTCAGCAATATTTAATTTCATATGGGACGGTAAGCCTGACAAAATAAAACGAACTCAGTTAGTTCAATCTGTAGAAAATGGAGGTATCCAATTAACGAACATTGACTCATTCTTGAATGCAATCAAATGCAGCTGGGTTAAAAGATACCTAGATAATACCAATACGAGTACATGGAAACTATTCTACCAGAAAATCCTAAAAAAATATGGTGACTCTTTACTCTTTGAATGTAACATCAACAATACTATCCTACATGAAATTGCAAACGAAAACATATTTCTGTCTGATGTTCTATCAGCATGGAGTGATGTCACTCATAATCTAGAAACCCAAAACAGCAGTAAAACTATTTTATGGAACAATAAAGACATAACTTCAAACAATAAGACGTTTTTCTATAAAGATTAGTTTGAACGAAGCATAAAATATGTCGACCAATTATATGACTACAGAATTAAGGATTTCTACTCTTTTGATAATATATGCTACATATACGGAATACCTTCAAATAATTTTCTGAAATACTACACACTAATCAAAAGCATACCCATACATATAAAATCTGAAATCAATACAAATAATACACCATGTACTCAAACAACATTTGTAGAAAACATACTTGGAAGAAAAAACAAAACAAATAAAATATTTTACACACTACTAATTAAAAACCCTACAGAAAACTCCAAAATCCAAAATAAATGGCAAGTCCTTTTTGGAGAAAATGAACTTAATTGGAAACACATATTTACCATGCCATATAAAGCAACTATTGAAAGCACACTTGAGAAATTTTCAATATAAATACATCCATAGAATTATAGCTACAAATAAATATCTCTTTAAATGCAAATTATCTAACTCAAATCTGTGTGACTTCTGCAGTGAAAACATTGAAACTATAGAACATCTTTTCTGGGAGTGCAAACACATCCAGCCTATTTGGAATCAATTAATATCTTTTCTTGAACAACATCAACTAAACGTTAAACTATCTTTCTTAAATGTAAGTTTCGGAATTAACTCATTGAAATCAATAGACTGTAATAATATTGTGAATTTTATGGTTATATTGATGAAATATTTTATCTTAAACATGAAGTACAAAAAACAAGTACCAAATTTTAATTGTTTTGTCCATAGTCTTAAACTAAAAATCCAGATTGAGAAAGAAATAGCCCTCAGAAATGACACATTACAAATCTTTGAACAAAAATGGAATCGGATTAAATTCTCATAATGTTTTGTCCACTTATATACATTTCACTCTAATGCTAGTTTATCTCTCTAAAATAGTTTTGTTTATTTTTTTTATTTTATTTTTTTTCAATCTGACAAGACCATTGTGAATATACAACAAAACACACAAGCCCAGTATGCTTTCTTCCGCCTTTACACAACTTATCATTTTTCATAACTATTCCTCTGTTGTTCTTTTCTTTTCTCTCTAAAAAAATATATATTATTTTAGCATATCTTGTATAACATGTCTGAATTTTATTGCTTTGTACAATCACGATGTTGTATGATCATATACATGTTTACATTGTATGTATGATATTGAATAAAAAAAAACACAAGGTATAAAACGCACTATGTGCCTATTGACGAAAGATTGAGGAACACTGGACAAGACCGTTTTCATCGAGAACACTCGAGTTGCCATGCCTGTTTACAATACCTTTACGAGATTTTTTAACTGCGCATTTTTGTCATTATTTGTTGTTGAAAAGTCAAACCAAACACAATAGGTGTACATTTAACAATCTGGAAACCAAAGGGTAAGCTGGGGTGGGGGTAGGGTCCTGGGGAAGGGTGGGTGGGGGAATTAATTATACTGCTGCTTTATCAGTGAATTATGCAATATTCTATCTTAATATCCGCAGCTTTTTGATAAATTATTAATATTAATAGGATTTCGGTATATCTACACACCGATTAAAACACACTTTACGCACATGGTTAAACTAACCCTAGTCATTTTTCATATTAATAATGTATTTTGACTGCTGGTGACCTACCGGTACTTATTTTGCCAAAGGCTTTGCTGCTGTAGCCAACAGCATACCTCGTATTTGTTTGTATTTCGTGGTCACGAAGGCTTTTTATGCATTCTTCAAGTGACCCAAAAAGCACGGTCACATCCTCGGCCATTTTGTAGTGGAACAGTTTTCGGTAACTCGCAAGACAGAGAACGATTTGTGGTACACACATAACTCTTGTCATCTACCGTTCTAACTCTTTACAAATAGGGTCTACGCATTTACAGTATAGAAGGGCTTAGCAAGTGCTTGATTCTTTCTTAAAATTGTATGCCCAATGTCCTCCTCTTGTACGGTACCACGTTCAGACAAAACATGTCATTTTAATACATTAAATTACAACATGGTCTAAAAACACCCATTACAATAACATACAACAATTCAACATAAGCATAACAGCGATGCAGTCCGGCAAAATCTTATTACCACTAATTTTGGCTATCGAATTTGGAAACGAAATTAAAATATATATAAATCAATTCATTCATTATGATGGCTCTTTTTCTGACTCAAAACTAGGAGACACAAACACAATTTTTTTTCGTAAAACAGAATCGAAACGCAGAGGATATTTGACGTATGAAATTTACCTCCCATCCTTAAAATACGGTATTACCACAACCCAGGATAACCTGGGTACTTCGCAGTTCCAATAGTTCCAATCGATGGGTTTGCTGGCTCAATAACATTCTTCAGACTATGTACTGATAGTCGGTTATAATCATTAAGCCATCTCATAACAGCGAACGTCGCCATGTTAACCTGTTTGTGTCGCGAAATATTGAAAAAAACGCCAATCAAAACGCGGTTAAGTTTGATTGTTCAATCAGGGACGTGTTTATATACGTCCCTGGTCCAATCAAACTTTCTTAGACATCGATGCTTCGGCAGTGTTGCCAAGATGGCTTCCAAGGATCACGATGACAGCTGCTGCAATAAAGAATATTTCTCCATTATCGTCAATTTGAACGAAAAGAAACGCTTCCGCTGTGACATATGCCGAAGGTATCTTTCAACAAAACATTCTGTACTGCAGCATTTGCATACAGCACATAATCAAAGTAAATATTACGTTTATTGTATGAGAAAAATAGTTCGTACCTCGAAATCCAGACGTTCAAACACAAACATTGTTTACTTTAAATAAAATCTGTGGATTCTGTTGCATTGACATGTTTTTGTTATTGAGATAGCCCTGTATTTCTGAGTAAGTGAGTCTTTTACAATGATGCCCAATTGTTTAAATCCGGATAGAATATAAAAAATTACCAGACAGGTAAAAAATATTTATCAACAGGATTTCTATCATGTTGGAATTATAAACCAATGAAATATATATACAATGTCCCTCTTGAATTCCTTTTACATTCTAGAAATGATAGTGTACTTTTTTAAGGTTCGTCTTAACTACATAGGATGCATCTCATATCACTGATTTATTGATTATAATACTGTAATACTAATTTACTTGTTTTTCATGTTTCAGGTCCTGTCAAAAGAGTAAAAAAGCAATGCTTGGACAATGCTGCTTTAAATGTGCCTAGAAGCACTATGTATCGAAAGAGGAAACTTTCTAGCACAAACATATTGATGAAGGGTTCACCACAGACAGATGAAACAAGAGAAACCTCAGTGGATAAAGAAATAAGCAGACAAACAGGTATTATACAAAATGTAACAATTACAGATTATATTATATTTATTATTTTTATTGAAACGTGCATATACAAAAAAATCACACTTTTCTTGTCATCTACTAATCACTGGTTGTTGTCGTTTTTGTCCGTCCATCCATAAACTTTTTCAAAAATCTCAGAAACTACAGGGCCAACTAGTCTGGATGTGAAGCAAAATACCTGGATTTATAGTACGCATAAAATGCTTTTGCATAAACGTGTTCTACAATATGTCCTGATTTGGAATCCATCGGATGCCACTCTGGCATTGTTGAGCATTTTGAAAAATCAAAGATGGCCGCCAAGATGGCCGCCAAAATGAAGAAATCATCATAACTATTCAAAAAACTTATGTATTTGCTTTATTTTGTTTCAAAGTAAGTGTGTTTTTTTTTGTTCTTTGTTTAACGATAATTTTAGAACATAAAATAAATAATTACAAATTAAAAACACCAACAAAATTCCTAAATGGCCAAACAAATGACTGCTTTTGAAAAAAGCGACATTTTTCACGAACAAACTGTCATTATATCTTTATTATTGAGTCTGAACCTTTATCTTTTAATCATTTCCTCATTTCAAATGCACAATTCTGGTTTCAATACACTTCACAAGAACTCAAATGTAGTAATACAAATCGCCACAAACTATTCACAAAATCCTGCACTGTACCATTTGCAGGCCAATGTATGCACCATATAACTGCACAACCGTCTATTACAATTGTGTCTGGCGTTGATGAAAGTCTAGCTGACTGGGTTACTTGTAGTTTCCTCTTCAATGTTGCTTTTGATGTAGCTATCTTTATGTTACCATTGTTATCAAACATTGAGGTCGGCACTGTTATAAGTTCGTGGCTTAGGACATCTTTCAAGTCGACTGATCTTGATGACATTAAACCTATTACTTTTCCATATATCAAATCCGTGTCATACATTGTGCCTCACATGTCACCACCTTTTTGTTGATAGCCATTGTTACAACCTTGTTGGACAATTTGCTATGAAAACCTTCGGGCCATGTGTTTTCAAAGGCAATCATCTGTTCCATCCCAATTGCTAGAGCATCATCAACATTTACACATGCATGATCAATTCTTCCTGATACAATGTTTAAGACACCAGTGCTGTGTTCTGCATGATTCATTGGATCAATGCATGTATCCAACTTCTTTTGAATGTTCTGCCGATCAGCACTATCGGCTTTCATTCGAGCAGATGAGTCTTCTGCATGTGTACTGACATGTGCAGATTCTTCTTCAATTTTCCTCGTGCATTTTATGTCTTGGATAAGCTGGCTACATATATGGAGACTCGGTGCCCAACGCTTTAAAGCGGATTCATTATGTGTTATGCTTATAATTCCTCCAGGACCATTACCATAGCGCATAAATGTGGTCTCAATAAACATATCCGACCAGATACCATTCCATAGCCCGGCATGATGGCGCATCACATGCTCACCAGCAAGAAATCTTTCTCGGACATGTGCAGGAAGATTTTCCATAGACCTTAAGTAATGCAAACCATATCTTGCGTAATTAAAATGCCCGGCAGCAAAGAAATATGGCATCATAGCTGCTACTGCTGAGAGATGCAGGCCTCATTCTGCTTCTCGTTCGGCTCGAACAAAGAGCATCGTGATGAAAACAGGCTATATCAGGCAGTCTAGCCAAAGACGTGTTGTTCTACTATTCTTTGCTTTACTCTCTAGGGAGAGCATAAGTCGTCAAAAGAGTCATAAGGAGATTCTTTTCTTAAAACCTCTTCAGCTACCATTCTGAGGGCCCTTACATTTTGTGGAAAGTTCTTCCCCGTCAACATCCTGTTCACCCCACCAAAAGATGCCTTTAATATGTCTTCAAGATCACTGTTTGCCATCAAGACTCCAACACAACCAACAAAACTCATCAAAGTGATTGTCCACAATTGAAAATGTCTTCAAAAATACAGTTGGCCATTTAAGTTGTCAATTCGTCAATTTATACTGGGGTAAGTCTGGTGTGTAGGTCAGTTAAGTGGCCCATTAAGGTTTCTCTATGAACACACCTTCTGTCATCTGAAAGGAAAAAAAATACATTTAATTTTATTTTCTTGCAACAGTTATTGAACTGGCAGCTTAACAGTAGGTAATTGATAAAATGTATCCGGCTTCTAGAACCATCCGAAGACTATTACACTTTTGAAGAAAAATTAAGCGACACCTTTCTTACAATAACAAATCTAATAAATTTATAAACACACTTAGTTAACCGTTGACATAAATTGGCCTTCGGTCCATTTGTGAGAGGGTCACACAATAAAGCAAATTTCAATTTGCACATAGTTACACAATGACATTCAGCATATTAACCTTTGTTTATTTTCTCATTAAACATATTTACAAGCAAATTATACCAACCACATTTAGATAAGTTATTCTTTTTATATGTAAGGCTGACTGTACATGTAACCATTGTTAATTCACGTTGTAGCTGCTGAAAACTATTCTACTTTTCCTTGTTTGTTTTCATTGCAGACGTTTAAATGGCGGATTTATAACAAAGGGTGATAACGTTATAATGTAAATTATGTATCTATAATAATTTTCCTTTAAACATGTTGAATGTTAATTATAATTTTGTATTAAAGTGTTTTAGTAGCAATTACACCCCAAACGATTTACAGCTATGATGAAATTAAATAAAATAAATAAAGATGAACAACTATGATAAAATAAAATAATAAAATTTACAAAAAAATATCCGTTTTTATAAAATTGTATGGTATTTACAGTTTTTGATAATGAAATGTATCACCATGATGAGTTATTTCAGCTTATATAATTCTTTTATGCGCAAAGAAAAATAATGTAGATGAATGTGGTATAAGTGTGTATGATTGTGCTCTCAAAAGCAGCTTTAACAATCAATTGTAATGGAAAAAAACACGCTTTTGTCATTTTGGTCAGCATCTTGGCCGCCATCTTGGCAGCCATTTTTTATTATTTTTTGCAGCAAGAGCATTTTTTGTATGAAATGCCTCCTGGATGTTGATATACCTAAACGAATTATTCAAGTAAAAAAAGATGAGATAGTTTCTGATGATACTGGGGGATATATCATGAATGCCACACATAGTTTACAAGACTCTGAAACAGTTTGTCATGAAATGGTCACAAGTGATTCTAGCGATGAAGATGAAAGTGTTGCATTGATGATGATGTTTTATCTGAGTCATCTACAGGAGATGATGAAAGTGAATCAGATGATTATTTTAGTGACAGCGATGAAAGTACAACAGTTACGTTTGATGAAAGAAACAAATCTTTAGATTCATTCACATTTTTGAAGGACAGTTTGACAGAAACAGAAAAAATTGAACTAACATTACTATCCTGCTTTTTGGGGAATAAGATGTCAGCAAATGCATCCAAAAGTATATTGAAAACGTTTAAAAAACTATTTCCAAATTGTCCTGAACTACAGCAAGTAGAATATGAACATTTATGGAAATGCTTTGATACAAACTTCTCAAATGATATTCATTATTGTGATATATGTAACGCTATATTCCCAGATGACACTGATCAGTTTGGTTGTTCGACTCCAAATTGAACTGGTTTGAGATACAAGGGAATTAATCAGAACAAAATAGGAAGACTTCCAAGAGCAAAATTTGTTTTTGAAAACGTAAGAAGACAATTGAAATATCTACTTCAGTCTCCAGGTAAGCACAATAACACAACAAGGGCTGTTTGTAAAACATGCATGCTCCCGCATATGGGCTGTCAGTTGTAGTGGCAGCCATTTTGGGAATACGTTTTTTTGTCAATGTGACCTTGACCTTTGACCTAGTGACTTGAAAATCAATAGGGGTCATCTGCCAGTCATGATCAATGTACCTATGAAGTTTCATGATCCTAGGCTTAAGCATTCTTGAGTTATCATCCGGAAACCATCTGGTGGACGGACCGTGATACGAATTACAACCCAATAATTGTGATATGGATCGGATAGTGAACAAGTGGTATTATTACACCCCTATTAATGTATACATTTTTGTGTAACCATCAATTGATGGATTGGTTATTTATAAAAAAAATCCAGACCGTGTTTAGAATGTGGTTTATTAACACGTTTAATTATACATAGAACATTAGTGCAATTGTTAATTTGTGAATTTCTTGTTCTTACTATGGCCTTAATATTTGCATTTTTAAAATTTTAGGCGTATGGGAAAATGTTAAGAAGAACAAAGAACTTCTCCACGAAAAACACAGGCTACACCAGGCGATATCTGACATCACAGATGGCTCAGTATACAAGGAGTTAATGAAGGATTTAAAAAATTAGGTGGTCAAAACAACACAAATTTGACAGTAATATTCATTACAGATGGGATCAATTTGTTTAGATCATCAAAAGTAGAGTTATGGTCAATTTTCCTTGCAATTAATGAGCTCAGTCCGAAAATAAGATTTGCCAGAGAAAATGTACTTTTAGCAGGAATATGGCAAGGTAAAGGAAAACCACCCATGGATCAGTTTTTGCAAGTTTTTAGTGAAAAGATGAATGATCTTTATGCAGATGGTCTGATCTTGGATGTTGATAAACAAGAAGTTACAGTGAAGGTGATGGTCATATGTGGTACTTGTGATTTACCAGCAAAAGCTTCAGTCTTGAATATGACTCTCTTTAATGGGTCTGACTCTTGTATTACTTGCGAAGAACCAGGAACTGTTGTATCTCAAGGTAAAGGTCACAGTAGGTGCTTTCCTCACAGGTTAGACGCTGACAGATTTCCATTAAGAACAGAAGAAAGTGTTAAACAGGCAATGCAAACGGGTAGTGATAAGAAGAGATGTAAAGGGTTTAAAGGAAAATCAGGTTTGTCAACCATACAAGGATTTTGTATAGTGGATGGGATGGTTCCTGACTATATGCATTGCGTTCTTTTAGGAACCACCAAAAATTTGTTGCAAAAGTGGTTTTCAGCAACGGAAAATAAAAAACCTTATTTCATCGCGACAAGTTACCTACAATATCTCAAAGACTGAAAAACATTAAACCCCCTTAATTTATAGAGAGACTGTCAAGAAATATTGAACACAATTTTTCACACTTTAAAGCCACAGAATTGCAATCTTGGCTTCTTTAAGTGGTTTATTAGATGACATATATTTCAACCATTTTGTATTACTCTCTGAAGGAATATATATTTTACTTGGAGATAATATAACTGAACCACAACTTAACAGAGCAGGAGAGCTTCTTGATCTATTTTATCAGCAATTCAGTCAGCTTTACACACCAGGTTCTTGTGGTTTAAATGTACACAATATTGGCTGTCATTTGACTCAGTTTGTTAGAAAATTAGGTCCGCTGTGGAGCTGGAGTTGTTTTCCATTTGAAGACTCTAACTCAATGATTTTGAAAACTGTACATGGAACAGGCAATGTTATGCAACAAGTAATGAAAATATAAGAAGCAGAGGCCAAGCCAACCTCCGTTACAAATTAAAGATAACAGATAGTGATAAAATTTGGAAAAAGTTGAGAGAAACTTCAAATTGTTACATGGCAGGGGCAGTAAGTGGAATAAAAGAAGATAAACATACACAGCTAATTTTAACCAAACTTGATGTCGCTGATGTATCTAAAGTTAAAAAGTCGAGCAGAATTATGATTTATAGAAAAAGGTTCTATGCAGAAAGTTATTCAAGGATGAAGAACAGAATCTCTCATGTTGTGCTCACAAATGAAGAAACACCAGTTCTTGTAAAGTACTCTTGTATGCATGAGGATAAGAAAGTTGTATATGCTGTTGTAAATCCTATTCATTTTGTACACAATGCTCATGCAAGCAGCTTATCATGTGGGAAACATCTTACTTCTGTTGGGATTGAGGAAACAATTAAGTTAATTTGTGTTGACAGATTTCGAGAAAATGTATTTTACATAGATGTAAATGACTCGTGTGCTAAGAAGTATATTGTTAGAATGCCTAACAGACATGGTCATTCTGTTTTAAAATAAGTTGTTAATTTTGGTGGCGTGCAACTGAAAGACCCTGGCTTAATCATGATAATTTGTTAATTTTTACCCAGATTTTATGAATGTAAAAATCTGTTATTAAAATCCCAGGGAAGGTACGGCAGACAGGTGGGCGTGTGTACGCCAGCCAAACTGTGCCCGTACATAGTAGTCTAACTCAAAAAGTAGATCCATTTCAAATTTGGATATGTTGCTTCATGTGACAAAATAAAGGACAAATTTAGTTTTCAGAAATATTGCATATGTTGTTTCTAAGTGGCGGCTAAGATCATGAAAATTTATCTAATCATGAAATTTCAGGAATATTTTTTTTCAGGAATTTTTCAAGATCTTCTCATGAAACAAAAATGACCTTTAGACATTCATGAAAATTCATCAAAAGTTCGTTAAAATTCATCCTGTCAGGAAATTTCATGAATCTTTTTATTCAAGTAATTTTAAGAACTTTTCATGAAATCAGATTGTTCATAAAGTAGGGCTGCAACGAATCCAAAAAAATTGTTCGGATCCGAACCCAAATATGGTTTCTTACAGTTTTTCGGATCCGGATCCCTCAGATAAGAGAAAATGAGAATTTTTTGTCTAAATTAAAGAAATCAATGTTTTAGAAGTATAATTTGACTTAAAAACATTAAACACATATTAACCAAAAACATAACAAAGTTCTCGTTAAACATTGTAGCAATGTCAAAATAAAACGAAACCTTAACACTTATTCACTTAAAAGTTTGCTTGTTAGCATACACTTTTAACTGGTCATGCAGTTTGATGCTTGTTTTCACAAATATTAACATATCAACATTGACCGGGTACATGCAAGCCCTATGAGCACTGACGAGGTCTCCTGCTGTGGAGAAGATTCTCTCACTGGGCACTGAGGTTCCTTGCATCACAAGATAGCATTTAAACTTAGTATATGACGAAAGATGCTTTCAAGACATTACATGATGCAGGAACACAATTTGACAGGTCGCGAAATTATACAAAATTTACCTGAATAACACTCCAGCCACACTGGATCCACTACCGTTGTTTTTAATACAACTCAGAAAGACAATAAGGATTGAAAACTTACCTATTGCCATTAGGAATTGCAATTGGTATGTGTTAATCCTCCATGATTTCGAATTAGTTTTGCTTTCAGCGCTCATTACGGAATGTCCAATAACACTCTGATACAGTAAAAGCCGAAGGATCTCGAATGATCTGTTATTTGACTTTCACGACGTCAATGAATATGGACTTATATGATTATAGGTGCTACCTTATTTACGGGCAAAAGCTTTCTAAGTTTTTTTTTTTGATAACCATGTAATTTTAATAAATATATGGACATGATTGTGTTCAAAATATTATAATAGTTGCAATAATTAAGTAATGCATCCAAACGAATCAATCTTAAAACGAGTTACATGTTCCAAGCTTAAAGATCTAGCATCTTTTTTTTTCTAGCCACATGAATTTATAGCTGGTTTGGTGTCTGTGGTATAGTGGATGGAGTGTCTGCTAACTGGCTTAGGTCTCTGTATTGATCCCTTAAGTGGGTAAGTTATAACAAATTATGCGACTATCGACCGCTATTTCATATTGTGCGTATTTGGTATAAATTATAATAATAATAATGTTTAATAAATACGCACAATATCTATGAGTTAGCGGTTGATAGTCGCATAATTCGGTATAAATAATAATAATAATAATGTTCAATGTCAACTATCTCTAAAAGCAACAGACGTAAGGTGTCTTCTGATTGGCTAACACTCAAGGGTCGGTGAAAATTGTACGTCGAAGTACATTACTCGTTCTACCTAGTAGGTCTTGTAGACTTTCGACGTCATGGTACGTCATATAGACACTAAGTACTGGTCCTACCCAGGAAACAGTTTGTTTCATCAAATGTCTCAATTCAACTTGACAGCTTGCTAAAGCAGTTGCATTCAGCACACAGTACACTGATTTAACATAATCAAAATCATGTGATGTGTCAAATCAATTTTGATTGACAAATTTGACAGGATTTCTTTTAATCCAATAAGTTTTAGACTGTCAAAAAACACACACTACGTTTTGAAAGCCATACCTGGAGCTTTCGTCTGTATATCACTGACTTCATCAGAAGAATGATTCCTACTGTTGGGAAACGTTAACACCACTAATTGTCTTCTTATTTATTATCAATGTATTATTATGTGTAACAGCATAACAACATACTTGTTTCGCAATTAAATATTTAATAAATACAGGTATCTTGCAGGTTTCTAATTTTCTTTCGCAAACTATTGTTGAATAGTTTAAATTTTGTCGCCACTAAAAAACTAGCCATTTTGTAGCAATTCTAAAATCACAGTCTAAACTGCATACACTTAGCTCTATAGTTACAATTTAAATGCAAATATTAGAATGCATCATGTTATATCATCCATATTTTTTTATTTAAACATTCAAATAACACATAACACAGTACATATATAAAAAGGTATTTGGTATTGTGTGGAGATACAAAACACTTCACATCATTTATTTGCACATAAAATCAAAGTTACAAAATAAGTAAAACTAAAACACTGTCATCAACCTACATTTCAAGAATATTTACGTATATGAAATTACAAAGTGGTGTTATTGTATTACCTTTTACAAAATTATCATTGCTGGTTTTGTACTAGCCATAAAAAATTTATCATGGATTAACAAGTAACAACCAATTTATTAATTACACAATAGAACGGAAATCATATTAATTGCATTATGCATTTACTAAACAAGCTATTTGCTACTGTTTATAATTTCACTATCTTACTAAAAATGATCACAGGTACTTTGTGCTTTTAAAAACGTGTGGTAAAGTTTTGTATTACTAGTTTGACAATTATCGGCAGACACTTGTGGATATACAGACAAAATTTGCATGGGAGCTTTCATATTTTTTCAGCATAATTGCCTTCAAATTGTAAATTTAACAACCCTTTGACATTGTTTGCGCATCTGATCTTATTATAACATAGCTGATTTTTGTTTATAGATAGACATATATAGACTTTTCAAAGTTCTATAAAAGTTCACACATGTTCCATCCAAGTAAACAAACAGAACCAATAAAGATCACCACAGATAATAACTGTGTGTATAGCTTGGAAATTTTGATAGTTCAGGAATCCCTCCTTTGTTGATTTCTGTAAACCAAAACTGTCAGTTTTGCTGGATAGAATGGCTTGTGTGATGCCCAGCTCTTGCCTTGGCAGAACAGCTTCTAAAAACGGAAAACCAACAAATATCTTAAAAGTTGATCAATAATGCAGACAATTTTTAAATGTCTTGTTTTTGTTGATTTCGAATCTGGAAGATTTTTTTACGTAATTTTAACTAATTATAGTGATATGTAACCTATCGGGATATCGGTAAAGTGCGAGCAGACGAGGTGTAAATACGTTAAAAATTAAAGCAAAAAGACTAAAAAGTTAAATCGGAATATCTTTGAATTTTGTGAATAAATGTGTTTCTGGTGGATAACAACGACAACTTACCAGAATATTGCTTATGATCACACGTAAAACTTCTTTCTGAGAGCGAATTGAAAATGCGTCACCAATTCTGACAAATAAACAGAAGGGTGTCGTTATTGAAATACCGCGAGAATACTGGAAGAATAGAGATGCCAACTATAATGTTTAAAACAAATAATTTATTAACAAGCGTTTGTGATTTGTCAGGATAATATTATTTGCTTTGATCTTTTCGATATCTTATTGTTATTATTATTAATAATAACAATAAGATATCGAAAAGATCAAAGCAAATAAATTCGACAAAAACTGAGATTCGGCAATATATTTAAGACGGGTTATGTTCACGTAAATTGTGTTTGGTAAAGACTGTCACTATATGTAGTGAACCAGCCTTCGGCTTATACCCACTGAAGAGTATTCAGGGGAGATGATTAAGTAATGACTTAATTCTGGAACGGTTGCGAAGAATAACAAATAATGCGAGAATATTTAGTGCGATTCGCTACACAATTATGATGTCATTGATATAATTTTTCCTGAGGTATGTATTTACATGTGATTTAGCATATGTCGAAGTGTGATATGATTTGTTCAAGGTCATAAATAGCATCGCGAAAATATATGTCGCGTGGCAAATTTTTTTGAGACGCATCCCTATATGGTATTCTTATGTAATTTTATGGTCTAAATTTCCATATGTATGAACGGTCAACAACCGCTTTGCGGGCTTTTGCCCGTATTATACGTTTCTTCTGTCTTTTAAACAGCACCAGTCTGTATAAAAACAATACTCGTGAAAACAGCGCTAGGTAACATACAACTATGAAAATAAATATTCGGAACCGAAATTTCCAGGGGTGGATCCGTACCCGCGAATCTGAAGTTGGATCCGATATCATCGGATATTTCGGGTACCTGTTGCAGCCCTATCATAAAGTTCATCATATGGTTCATAAACATGTCCTTAAAAGTTCATGAACAGTCCATGAAACTAGTTGATGAACTTTCATGCATTATATTGTCTAAATTTTGTCTATTTACATTCATGAAAATTCATTGAAAGTTCATGAAAATTTATCTAATAATGAAATTTCAGGATTTTTTTTCAGGAATTTTTCAAGAACTTTTCATGACACAAAAAATGACCTTTAGACATTCATGAAAATGCATCAAAAGTTCATAAAAATTCATCCTTTTCATGAAATTTCATGATTCTTTTTATTCAAGTATTTTTCAAAAACTTTTCATGAAATCAGATTGTTCATAAAGTTCATCATATGGTTCATAATCATGAACTTTCATGAATATTTGTTCTTGAACTGCCTTTATAAACCGATCATGAACTGTTCATGAATCTTCATGAACATTCATGAATGTTCTTAAAGTGATGAACATCGTTTCGCCTGGGAGATGAGCGGTCTGCACCCGCAAGGCGGTGCTCTTGTTTATGTTAGGGAATGGAATTTCTGAAACAAAATTTAAATAAAATACAAATGAACAATAATATATTTCTTTAGAAAGCGATAGAAAAATACACATTCATGTAAAGAAGGTACAGCGAGTCGTTCAAGTAATTTAAGACAATAAACGCATTATTTATAAAGCGTGCGAAAAATACAAAATCATATAATTGACTATTGAAAAAAAAATTATAGCTATAAAATTAAAGTAATAGTTTACCTGAGAAAATATATATTTTCCTCCAAAAATAATAAATACGTCAACCTTCTGAGTCTTAGAGTTTCATTTACGTGAATCTCGAGCCAGGATTAGATTACTGTAATCTAAGTAACTCGTGCATCTAATAGTATATGCTATGTTTATAGTTGTCTATTGCAACCCTTGTTTATTTTTGTTGTTTTCACTTCATATACACTAATATTTGTTAATGCAGCATCAACATACTAAAACTGTATGCCGGAAAAAGAAAAATAATGCATTTGAATATCAACCGTACTTTAGTTTTGACAACTGACGACAAAAAAGATTCGATGTACGATGTGAATCTACATAAATTTATTTAGTTTTAGTGCAGATTCGGTCATAAGAAACACGAACACTAACTCCGATCCTAATAAAAAGAGCGTTCTGCTCGGCTTAGAGGACTGGGACTGTCATGTAAATATATATTTTGTATTAACAACTGGAAGCAAGATGAGTTTCAGATAATTGGTCAATTACCACATTTTAACTAACTATTGACCTGTTAATTATTTTCAGCTCAATTCAACAGTGAAAAATGCCCATAATATCACGTTAACAACTGAAATGTATGGGAAGCCTCAGATTAAAATAAACAAATATTCTGGATTTTATGGTAATAATTGTTACCCTATGACATGTAACGGGCGAATTATTTGTTGAACATGTACGTTAAACTATAAGGTAAGAATGTTGTCGATTGAAGGTGATTTATGTATACCAAGTTTATTAATAGTCTGTGTCTAAAGTTTGAATTTCTCGATATTCAAATGTCGAACTTTTATGTTAAAGTCAATACCATTATCAAACAAAAAAATACAGTTAGTAAAATAAACATTTGAGTCGTGTTCTGAGAAAACTAGGCATAATGCATGTGCGTAAAGTAGTGTTTTTCTCAGGAGGGCAAAGGGGCATGGCGCATTACTTTCAAAAAGAGCATTTTAGCGCGCAGTTTAGGCAAAAAAGGGCAAAAACGTTCCCTGAATACCTGACTTACGGGGAAACATGTAATCGCATCAGAAGCAGTTGTTGAAAAAATAACATATAAACACGCACATTTAATGGTTATAGATGCATTTAACTTACTACTATATATATTAATATATATATTTACCTTGCAATGTACATTTAAGTTCCATGCTGTTTCAATAAACTGTACAGCACGACAAACATAATAAAGCAATATATGCATATGAATCTGATTATACTTAGATCCACTAACGTATAAATAAAACCATGTTTGTCTTATCCCATTTTCTAACAATAATCTTGACAGATGTTTAAAATAACATTGCGAGTAAATTGATCGCTAACAATATGCAAACACTCGTTTCCGTGACATACATCCACCGAGTAGATTACAAATAAATAAATAATGTTGTTGCTATCTAAAACATTTTTATGCATCGTTGATTATCACAAACATTTCATTTATTCCTTCTTAATGTATAATCTCCATCGTTAATTCGATCGTTTACGACGTTATTTGCCATTTTTGCCGTCACAATTTAATTCTGTATAGTCCGCCATGTTGATAAAATGTCAAATGATGTAAGCGACGGGTTACTAGATTAACCGAAAGCGCGCGCTTTCAGTGCGTACGTTCCTTTTTGCTTCCGTCTGTTCGTTCCTTCGTTCTGTTGTTTGTTCGTCTGTTAGTTTGTTCCTTCGTTCGTCCGTCCGTTCCTTCCTTCGTCCGTCCGTTCCTTCCTTCGTCCGTCGATTCATTCGTTCGTTCGTCCGTTCGTGCGTCCGTCCGTCACTTCTTTCGTTCGTCTGTTCATTCGTCAATTCGTTCATCCGTCCGTTAGTTTGTTTCTTCGTACGTCCGTACTTTTGTTCCTTTGTTTGTTCGTTCGTCGGTCCGTACGTTCGTGCGTCCTTTCGTTCGTACATTACATAACATAAACTTTGTTCAGTCTGTAGGTCAATCTCACCAATCACCCTTATTGTTACTGTCTCTCATAACGCGTCACTGTGATGTGTTCTTATGTCAAATATGTCCGTCGCTGTCAAATGGAACCGTCAAATATGTCGCACTGCCGGTGGCTATCCTTTTCCGTCTGGGTAAGGTCAATGTCCTTACATTAAGGCGCCTCTTTCGTTGACCTGGTTTTTTGCCATTTTTAGAGGGAGCTAGGACTTGAGTCAGTCCGTCACTGGTCGTCACAAGTCGTTCATCATCCTGCGCAACAAACCCCCCAGTTGTCGGTAGTGTTTATTCCTTTGATTGTCTGTCATCCCCATCCATTCTGTCGTTGTTTTTTGAAAACGCACATGGCTGTCAGCGAGTCTGAAGTTCCCAATCCCTACTATCGCACTCCGCAATTGCCGGTTTTGTCCATTAACAAGCTCTTGGGTAAGTTTCACGAATTCGGGGAGCGGTTTAGCTTTCCAGTCGATAGTTTGCTTGAGCACGTGATTCATACTTTCACTGTTGTTGTTAGTCCATTCTTTTTCAATGACTTTTCCACGAACTGGATCGCAAACCTTCTTCTTTAAAATTGGCCTCAGTCTGGTTGTGAAGTAGTCCCTGAAAGTCGTAGATATGGCACTTAGTTTGGTTTCGAGCGTTGAACATTTGTCGTTGTAACAAATGGTGTCGTCAGCCGGGATCAGACCGTCCTGTCCAAAGATGTCGTTAATGATTTCGTTGCGTTCTTGTTTTGTCACTGCGTCGATTTGAAGAAAATGTCTAACATTATCCGTTAAATGTTTTGCACATAGAACGTGCGTACATTCAGGTATGACACTTGATATAGCTTTCACCATCGCTTTTTCGTCATCGCTTCCTATTATGAGATTCGTCAGCGGAATGCCCGACAACGCTATTTTCACATGATGGAAGAAGTGACTGAATGTGCTGAAGTCACTACTGTCGTGCACGAACATTGGGCCGAGAAATAGGGGATGCTGGCCAGTTCTGGTTCTTTGTTCCGACAATTGCTTGAAGCAGGTGACAGTGACGTGCATTTTACATAAATTGGATGTTTTGTCCACCCCAAGCACGGTCTTTCCTGTACAGCACATTGTTTTTAAGTCGCTTATTTGGTCATCTGTGTGTAGAACGACGCATGGTGATTTTCCGTTTGTGTGAATGACTGCTCGAACGAACGGGTCATTTTGTTTAACTAACGTTTCCAAATGATGTATTTGGTCCGCATAGTTGTCTCTGTGTCCATCAACAGAATGTTCTTTTTGCTTCTGTCGATATATCATTTCGTGGATCTGCTGTACTCCTCGAGGCGGTGATAATTCATCGTACTTGTTAACGAGTTTATTTAAAATTTGATGTGGCTTATTTTTGCCAATTATTGTCTTGATGTCTCCTAGCACTTGGTCTGATGTGCGGATGTATTCGGTCGCCGAATTTGAATTGCCATGGATTGCCAATCCAGGAAACTTTCCGACGTATTCCAGCACTGCGAGATCACACCGTAAGCCACCTTCTCCAAGCCATGTTACGCGCTTCCTAAACGTCTTGTCTGCTTTCAAAGACGTGTAGTATCTGTGTACTACCAATAATTGGTTTGGTTCTGGCTGTGGGCTTAGAGGTGTGTATTCAGTTTTACCTTTGTTCCTTTTTCTGATGGAATACAATCCATTTTTCAAATAAATTTGCTTTCAACTTTCATTTCCATTTCGCAAAATGTAGGATTTCGGTGAAGCACTGCTTCTTGCGTCCCAAACACCACAGTCGTCGGAAAAGATACTCCTTTTATTCGAAAGTCTGTTTTGAATGTTTTGTGAGTTGTCCACAAGGAAGTACACGTTGACATGTCACTGACATCAGACACGACTGTAATGCAGCTAGCGTCATTTAATTTGTCTTTTTCACACGGATTGTTGTTATCGGTCGCCAAGTCCCTACTGAACGGGATATCCATTGGTTCGCAATTAGCAAGTCCTGATACATCGGAACAATGCGCTAGGGACACAAGCGGTACGAAATGGTTACATTTGAAGTCAATACGGTATTTGGGCGCTCGCTTTGACGACCACATAACGGTCGCTTTGGGATGTAAGCTTTGATCAACGTTCCTTCCTAGTACGGTACGAGTGTATGCATCTGACATCTCCCTGAGCTGTTGGGGCGGAAAATACGACTGTATTGGCTGCTTCAACGCGGCGCTGATCGCATACAAGTGAGCCATTTCCGACCAAGCATATACAGTCAATGCTCTTTGTACCAATTCTGCATACGGACTTGTTGAAATTGCAAATTCATTCAGGAAGTCATTTTTAGGAAGCCCCGTGTCGTACGAAGACCTGTTTAGTATCATTTCTATCGCCGTCTTCAGTCTTATAAGAACGTGATAGTCCTCCACTCCGGTTAATGCCTTTGACACAGTTTGGTATAGACAGTTTCCATCACCAATTGTTGTCACAGGACAGAAGTCTGCATTCATTTCAGGCTGGTAAATGCGCAATAGCTTAACTGCCTCCTTGTCGACATCCGATGCGCTGAACATCAGATTTTCATTCACCGGAAGTTCCACTTTGTACGCTAACAAAAGTTTGGATTCAGTTTTCGCTTGATCCAAGCTTTTGTGGCCACCCATAGCATGTTCAATGCAGAGCCTGAAATGGAAAGGAAAATACTGCAGTTCTTACTAGGTAAAAACACGACTGACTAACTGACTGACTGACCGACCGACCGACCGACCTACCGACCGTTTCTTCCTCATTTATATGTCTCCCAGGTTCATTTTTACATGTGACGAGATTTATGTTAATGTTTTATCGTAAATTATGTTAGATGATGTTAAGGTAATCAGAAAATTCAAATCAATGTTTAAAATCTTCGCCTAATGTTAATAAACTTTTAACATTTATATCATTTTGCCGCAAACCTGTGTACATATCAATAAGTCTACTATTAAATGTAGGGATAAATACATTTGAATTAACTGACTCTGGATACATTAATACATCTACAAAACCAGTATTTTGACACAAGTCTCGTACTTTGGTTATCCAATTGTTTCATCGTATTATATTTTCAGCTCCGTTTGTCATATAACAGTGTAATATAGTATACAATTAGTTTTCTTAACAGTATACAATTTTATATAAAAAAAATATAATTCTAACAAAGCGAGTTATATATAACGGATATCGCCCTGGTTCCCCGTATACTACTGCATTAGAAGTAGTCATTTTGACAAAGTATTCGTTTCAAAAATCTATGAACTCGTTCAATATCCTCGGCATTTGAAAAAAACTAACAACCTTACACGCATAACAAAGTAATGGCGTAACATACGAATCAAAAAGATTCAACATTATTTTCACGGGAACATGCATAAAGTAAAATACCCAACAGCGGTCTAGCGCAGATTCATGCACTTGGCCGCTAGATGAATAATGTTATGCAGTAACTCTGGGCAAATTTATAATTTCAAAACATTTCCATAGATACGTGATGAACTCTGGCAATGATCTCTTTGATAAACCACAGGCCTTGGTTGTCAGTGATGTCTGACTTGGTCATGTTTGACAGTCTACAGACCCCCCCCCCCCGATAGATTGGACAAAATCCAAGGGAAGTAATAAGCTTTAAATGGAGATGATTTCTATACCTGCCAAATGATAAATAGAAACTTTATTTCAAAGCGGCGCAGTAGGGGGCATTGTATTTCTGACGAACACATATCTTGTTTGACGGTCTCATTTTCTTCCTGGTTGTATTGGTAATATCGTATTTTATGGTGTGTTCTATTGAGAATGTGTTCTTCAAATTTATTTTTTTTATTTCACATTACCATGTGTCAACTCCTGGCTCCTTGGTTGATCCTTAGTGTATGTGACCACTTCATTTTCTTTAAATTTGCCTTCCGCTGCATATGTTCTTCTCTTGGCTTTTGTTAGTATATTCAGAACAATTGTTTCCACAGTCTCAGTTCGAAAGCGGGTATGGGCAATTTATAAACAACATTATCTGATTCCATTCTTTCATTGCTACTCTCTTCTTCCATGATTATATTGGCGTTCCAGGATGCACTTGTTCTTGGAACATGTATACAATTCACACAATCGTTATAAGAACTCTCTCCGTTCGACGGTTCATTCTGTTCATCTCTCAATTTACCTTTGGATGCATCCTCCTCTATTTCTTCAGATGTCCTCACTGGAGCAATTCTTTCTTGTGTACGTTATTCAACGAGATTACTCACTGGGAACAAATACTGACAATGACAAGTTTTCAGTATACCACTTTCTACACCTAAAACCATTTATGCCTAGCGTCTAGAAAAAAGGCCTTGGCAAACAGCGTAGACCCAAATGAGACGCCGCATGATGCGGCATCTCATCAGGGTCTGCGCTGTTTGCTGAAATAAATTTCTGTAAGAAATATTCTTAATATAGAAATAAATATACAAGACATACCTAATTTTGGAAATAAATTTATCCAATTTAGAAGGATGGTTGAGTCCGCTAGGCATAAATGGGTTAATAAAGGAGTATTTTTTCGTGGTTTTTATGTTGAAACTCACCAGAGAACATGTTTGTGCCAGGGTTGTCATAGGAAGGAGGGAAATAGGTGTCTTAGTTTTACAGATGTTGATGAACGAAAACAACAACTTACTCAAGAACACCACTTGTAAACGTGCACACAAACTGCCCATCATAGCTTGTTTGTATTGATTTTCTCTTATTAGAAACATCAACTCTAAAATGATAACAAAGATCTTCCTCGTGTTGAGCTCTTGTTTATTCTATACTTATTGTGCTTACATCTAATCCATTTGTTCACTGTAGATTCACATTATATGCGGTTCAAGAAGTCCTCGCATTTCTACCAGTGCCACGGTTGTCCGATGTTGTCGGCGATGCCCAATACAATTAAAGACGTCTCGAGGTCATGTACTACATGATTGTCAAAGTTTTCAGCTCTTCATTGAGACTACATATTCAAAGCGACCTACCTTCCTCTATTGAATGAGGGTTTACTGAAGATAGAAAATTGTGGTTAAGCCCTTAACAATGATGTGTGATTAGAATGAAATACAATTTACTTTTTTACCAAATCTATTTACATAATGTTGCCAGTTGTATGTTGATGCTAAATCCTAACAACATTATTTGGTCGAATCAGTCGAAGGTCAAAGTCACATTGATCACTACTGTCAACAACAAGAATCCGTTCAAACTGAACGTTTGCACAACTGTGGAAGAAGGTGTGCCTATGGTTATTATTTCTTTGTTGTTTTGACACTGTTAACAAGTCGTCATTGTGTATTCAAAGGACGTGACAACGCAGCTGACCTTTTTGAAGGAAAGGGCATCTGTTTTGTGTGGATAAATGATTACTGATGGCATGGAGAAGTTTGTCTATTACGCAAACTGGACCTTTTGCAATCAGATTTTTACAAATCGTTTTTTGTGTATCGTTTAATTGTTCAATTGCGATCTGATCAATATTAGTAGCCCCATCTATATTTCTGTTAATGCATCTCAATTTCATTTAGATTGAGATAAAAGCATATCTCCTCCGTGAAAATCGTATGTTGTTATCAAACAAATTAGACAAAGTTCCTAAATGTTTAAAACAAAGTTAAACTTCACTATACATCGATCGTAAAACGGAGAGTAATTTCCCATCAATTCCTTAACGTATCCCTTTGTATCAAATATGTTCCCATTTATACAACATACATATGCATCCTGAGAGTCCACGATAGAGCAATATATTTTTCTTATCAGTCGTTTTTCTTTTTAATAACGAGTGCAACATAAAAACTGGGTCAAAACAAATAAACTTTTATGTTTTTTAATCCGGATTGGGCATCCGTTAAAATCGAATTTTCATCTGCCTACAGCATAGAAGTCGTTCAAAACTTTTGTAAACAATTTAATAAACAAACTTGTTAGTGTACACCCCCTATAATAATTTGGGTCAGACTGGTCACATTTTTATGAATAGGAATAATCATGCCAGTTGCCAAAGCACAACATGACATTTAGTTCAATTTGTAATTAAAAAATACATTTATTTTGGGGTTCGTGATCTGCGAGTTTTAAATTATCGAACGCAGATGAACTCTTGTTATATTTTATTGTAATTAGACCGTTTTTTATGTTAGGGAATGGAGTTTCTGAAACAAAATTTAAATAAAATACAAATGATCAATAATATATTTCTTTAGAAAGCGAAAGAAAAATACACATACACGTAAAGAAGGTACAGCGAGTCGTTCAAGTAATTTAAGACAATAAACGCATTATTTATAAAGCGTGCGAAAAATACAAAATCATATAATTGACTATTGAAATAAATTAAAGCTTTAAAATTAAAGTAATAGTTTACCTGAGAAAATATATATTTTCCTCCAAAAATAATAAATACGTCAACCTTCTGAGCCTTAGATTTTCATTTACGTGAATCTCGAGCCAGGATTAGATTACTGTAATCTAAGTAACTCGTGCATCTAATAGTATATGCTATGTTTATAGTTGTCTATTGCAACCCTTGTTTATTGTTGTTGTTTTCACTTCATATACACTAATATTTGTTAATGCAGCATCAACATACTAAAACTGTATGCCGGAAAAAGAAAAATAATGCATTTGAATATCAACCGTACTTTAGTTTTGACAACTGACGACAGAAAAGATTCGATGTAGGATGTGAATCTACATAAATTTATTTAGTTTTAGTGCAGATTCGTTTATAAGAAACACGAACACTAACTCCGATCCTAATAAAAAGAGCGTTCTGCTCGGCTTAGAGGACTGGGACTGTCATGTAAAATATCGAATATAATATATATTTTGTATAAATAACTGGAAGCAAGATGAGTTTCAGATAATTGGTCAGTTACCACATTTTAATTAACTCTATTGACCTGTTAATTATTTTCAGCTCAATTCAACAGTGAAAATGCCCATAATATCACTTTAACAACTGAAATGTATGGGAAAACTAAGATTAAAATAAACAAATATTCTGGATTTTATGCGAATAATTTTTACCCTACGACATGTAACGCGCGAATTATTTGTTGAACATATACCTTAAACTATAAGGTAGGAATGATGTCGATTGAAGGTGATTTATGTATACCAAGTTTCTTAATAGTCTGTGTTTAAGTTTGAATATCTCGATATTCAAATGTCAGCATTAAGTTTAAGTCAATACCATTATCAAACTGATAAATACAATTAGTAAAATAGTAAAATAAACGTGTTCTGAGAAAACTAGGCATACTACATGTGCGTAAAGTGTCGTCCCATATAAGCCTGTGCAGTCCGCACAGGCTAATCAAGGACGACACTTTCCGCCTAAATTGGATTTGCTAAGAAGACACTTCATTTAAACGAAAAATGTCATTAAAGCGCAAAGTGTCATCCCTGATTAGCCTGTGCGGACTGCACAGGCTAATCTGGGACGACACTCTAGGCACATGCATTATGCCCATATCTCTCAGAACGCGACTCATTTAATTATGTATTGACACCAGACAACAGAGTACTATATAATGTGTAGCCCCCCCCCCCCCCCTTCCTCCCGTAAGGTGGCAAATAGCAGTCGCACTGTTCGTCCGTCCGATATCCGCTTCTGTTTTCATATATTGGTTTTGGGCTGATTCGGTCCCAAGCTCTTTCGGCCCCGTTTTTTCAGGTTCATTCGGCGCCAATTTCATGCTCATCCGGCCCAAGTACCAGGTTTTTTCGGCCCCATTTTTAATTTGAATAAATCGTTGAAAATATGTTGGTCGATACTCTTTAAAACTTTTGAATATTGTTTATTACAGTATTCCATTGGAAAAAAAGATTATTTTGTCTTTTTGCTTCAGGTATGTCGTCGTCCAAATGAGGCCATATTATAGACTTGATGCAAGAGTCTGAGACGGCTTTGAAAATATAACAAACTTAATAAATTTATTTTTATGCCCCCGGTAGGGTGGCATATAGCAGTTGAACTGTCCGTCAGTCAGTTTTTCAGTATGTGTGTTTGTCAGTCTGTCCGTCCGTCCGAAAAAAAACACTTTAACGTTGGCCAAAACTTTTGCATTAGATAGAAACTTGATATTTGGCATGCGTGTGTATCTCAGGGAGCTGAACATTTTGAGTGGTGGAAGTTCAACGTCAAGGTCATCCTTCAAGGTCAAAGGTAAAAAAAATCAAAGCGGCATTCTCATGAAGCTGCACATTTTGAGTGGTCAAGTTCAAGGTTAAGGTCATCCTTCAAGGTCAAAGGTAAAAAAAAAATGTTCAAGGGAGCGTTCTCATGAAGCTGCGCATTTTTAGTGGTGGAAGTTCAAGGTCAAGGTCATCCTTCAAGGTCAAAGGTAAAAAAAACAAACTTTTTTTTCAAAGCGGCGCAATAGGGGGCATTGTGTTTTTGACGAACACCTCTCTTGTTATTACATATATTTGAATAACTTTCAGAATAAGGAAGACACACGTCTTAATAATGCAATACAGTATCGTATTTACTGAACATAAAAGTTCAATTACCTCATCATCAAAATCATCATCATAATAATCATCATCATCATCATAATTCATCATCATAATCACCATCATCATCATTGTAATTTTCAGCATCATAATAAGCATCATCATAATTATCATCATGTTCATAATCAACATGGTCATCATAATCATCGTCAGCATCATAATAATCATCATTATCATAATAATCATCATCATTAATGTTACAGAGTAATCATCATCAGCATAACGTCATATTCATCATCATAATCATCATAATAATCATCATCATTATAATTATCATCATCATTACACCATAATCATCATAATAATAAGCCTCGTCATAAAATCATATTCATCATCATCATCATCATAATATTCATCAAAAGTATCATCATCATAACATCATAATTATCATCAAGAGGCGGCGGTTTAGTTGTTGAAGGCATGCGCCTCCCTGATCTTGCCGAGGAAACCCTCGGTTGTCAATTCTCGCTGATCATATTCATCTCAGAGCTGGCCAAGCTGCTGGTCAAGATGCACATACGTGTGGCGTCAGACCCGCCCGGCCTCCTCTCGTACAAGCTGGGCCTGCACTGGCAGGTACTCGGCCTCGCGACACAGGAGAGGAACCAATACATACCCTTACACAAATTTAGGCCCTACGGCAACTATTAGCGGCTCAGTTGCCGCTACTAGTTGCCACTTTGTAGCCGCTTGGAAGTATTTCGTATGCAAATGAGCTTTCTGGCTACTAGTTGTGGCTCGGTTGCCGCTACTAGTTCTGACTATGTTGCCGCTGATAGTTCTGACTCTGCTCTGGCTACTAGTTGCGGCTCGGTTGCCGCTACTAGTGGCGGCTATGTTGCCGCTACTAGCTCTGGCTGTGCTCTCACAACTTGATCGGGCTATGTTGCCGCTACTAGCTCTGGCTGTGCTCTCACAACTTGTTCGGGCTATGTTGCCGCTACTAGTTCTGGCTGTGCTCTCGCAACTTGTTCTGGCTATGTTGGCGCTACTAGTTCTGGCTGTGCTCTCACAACTTGTTCGGGCTTTGTTGCCGCTACTAGCTCTGGCTGTGCTCTCGCAACTTGTTCGGGCTATATTGCCGCTACTAGCTCTGGCTGTGATCTCGCAACTTGTTCATGCTATGTTGCCGCTACTAGTTCTGGCTGTGCTCTCACAACTTGTTTGGGCTATGTTGCCGCTACTAGCTCTGGCTGTGCTCTCACAACTTGTTCGGGCTATGTTGCCGCTACTAGTTTTGGCTATGGTCTATGGTGAAAGTGACCTTGACCTTTGACCTAGTGACCCCAATTATAATAGGGGTCATCTAATGTCCAAGGCCAATTAACTGGTCTACTGACAGACATCCAGCAAAACAATATACCCCCTCTTCTTCGAAGGGGGGGGGGCATAATAATTAACAATATGCATGATATATACACTTCAAAGCAGATGCACAATTTTCCCTTGGGGTGTTTTAGTTATAGACCTGACCATTGTATTCTACCAAGTACTGACTAATGATTGCAATCCTTGACAGCCACGAACATATATGGACCTACAATACCATATTATAATTTGCAAAGCAATGCATTTTCTACTAAGAGAAAATTGTATTATTTGCTCTAAATAATAACAACAAATTCATTCATTCATTTTAATTTAACACATTTTATTACAGAAAAACATTAATTCTTATACAGAGATGAATATTTAAACATTTTCATAATATTGATTAATTTGCTAAATTAAGTGATCTATATATAGAGAGAGCCCAAACAATTAGAACAATCATAGAAGTAGAACATCTAAAGAGCAACAATCTAAGTGGATTGTGGCTTATATGTTCAGTTCACAAAATATTTTGATTGTAAAAGTTATTGAGTCCTTTTTGGGGTATGAACAAATTTAATAATTCAATAGTGCAGGTTTTTATTTTTAAAACCATGCTTTTTCATCATTATACACCAATTGAAACTGTATTAATAACCATAACTTACTAACAATGACTTTAATAACTTATTTTTGTTTGTCAGATTCTTCAGTCATTTTGAATTTTTGTCTGATGACATCATCAGTGATGCCATGACATCATACACAATATGATGTCATGTAACAATTGTGGCTACCTTCTGGCTCGCAAGTGCCATTCTATTGACAAAGAAATTTTCTGGCTACCTTCTGGCTACTAAGAGCCACTAGTGGCTACTATTAGCCATTTGTGTTTTCAAGATTAATATTAAAGTATTGGTTGTGGCTACCATCTGGCTCATAATTGCACTTTTTTTAAATACAAGAATACGTTCTGGCAATCTTCTGGCTACTATGAGCCGCTAGCTGCTACTATGAGCCGCTAGTGGCTATAAGAACCGCTAGCGGCTACTAATAGCCATAAGATTGCCACACGGTAGACGCTAGCGGCTACTATTGGCTACTTTCTGGCTAGTAGTTGCGGCTTCAAAAAAGGTAATAGTAGCATTTGTTTTCGGTGCCACCCTTAAAAACAAAACACTAATAAGACAACATCAATGCAATGTAAATTGTAATTCGCTTTAGTAACGAAATCAAAATAAAATTACTTACAAAAAGTACTTATAAAAAAAGCTTATCTTCAAACATATTTTGTGCATTGTGTACACACCGGTCTTACTGACCTGTGTACTAACGCGAAAGTAATTGTGGGTAGCACTTCTTTAACGAGTGAAAAGTGAAAGTGAAAGCGAAAGAAGTTCAGGTAATCGTACTTCTGATAATCGCTACCAGTCTTAATTAGGTCTTTTCGTAATTAAGAAGTTGTCTCCCATTCGGGAAGGTATCACGAGTATCTCGTGTAAAACGCGGTCCGTCTAACATGCGAATATGACTCATATCCGCGGATGGACCGAAAAGTGTGGATATGGACGAATACAGGCAATATCGACACTTTGTCTGCAATGTGTAATAAAAAAAAACACAATATGGGTTAAATATGTTAGTATTGTCTCAAAATATAATAATTTAATAGACATAATCATTTTTCCAACTCTTAATTCATATCCGCGAACATGACGAAGTGACAGAAGATTGTTTTAGGGCTACACACCACAAACTTGATGTCGTCTCAAAACTTTATTATTTAGATATACAATATGCTTTAGAAAATATTAAAATATTTTTGGGCCGATTATCGCCAGACCACAAGTAATTAATGATGTTACTTTTCCCTGGTTATATTTTTTTTATATAAAAATGTTTATATACTGAATGTTATGAATGCAGTAAATATTGTCTGAAATGTCACTGTTTCAAGTGGCATTTTTCATTTGAAAATAAATGATGATTTTAAATGCGCGAATAAGATAAAATCGACGAATGTGGTTTATCCAATAAAGGATCTATATTTGTAGTGCTATAATAACTTTATGCAAGGTAAATTTATCTTATATTTGAGTGTTACTATTTATTTTATGTTTTCCGGTGGTTTATTGAGAAATATAAGTGAATGGAAACTGATAATTTCAATGTTTCAAACAGTGAAAATTAACAGTTAAAAATATCGATAATTTCCACTTTTTACTGTGAAATGACGACATTTTTTTGACGAAATAACGTCATTATCCCACCGAAAATCTTTAGTTAAACTCTTAAACAATATGTCCCGATTTTCGTAATTCCGTCTTGACAGAGTTGTCGTTCGTGCGGGTAGGTATAACTACTTCCGGTGTTAAGGAAAACAATGGGGAAATACTACTGTTCAATCGTCAAATGCCTTAATTGTAGCGGTATAATAGGTACTTTTTCAACAAAAGTAACATTACATAAATTGCCTAAAGACTCATAACAAGAAAAGCTTGGATGACAGCAATTAGCCGGAAAACTTGGTTTCCAACGGCGTATACTCAAGTCTGTTCCGACCACTTTCGAGACGGAATCGGTCCAAACTCTGTTGACCGAAACAAAATTCCTACTGAAAATTGTCCTCAGCGCAAAGTAGTACCAAAACATGAAAGAAAGCAGTGTATATTAAGACAGCCACTTCTGGAAAATATCTCTGTCACCTCTGCCCTACATTTCCATTCGTAAGTACCAGACAGGTAGCATGTTTTGTAGTCATAATCCAAATTGTCCACATCATGTTCATATAACCATTATAGTTGCACTGTTATTGAAAAGCAATGCATGTCCCGCTAAAATATTTTATTTTTTGTTAATATTATGTTTTATAAGTGAATGTAACAGCTGTAATATTAATCTTAAACATATAGGCTTCGTATTTTAACTTTTCGGGATATTGGATATGAACTGTTGAAATATTAAGGAAAAATCTAAAAAAAAATTGCGGGACATGCATTGCTTTTCAATAACAGCGCTAATATAATGGTTATAATCATTCTTGAAACATTTAAATGTAGCACTACGATATCCTTTGTTCATTTGAATAAATACAATAACGTGCATATTTTTACGTACCAATAAAATATAATATATAGTAACAAACTAATATAAGATATTTTACCTTGCATATTTTATATATATGGTGTATTATTCATTGAACATTGAAATGAACATTGCAGAAAAAGTGTCGATATTGCTTATATTCGTCTATATCCGCACTTTTCGGTCATATCCGCGGATATGAGTCATATACGCATTTTTGACGGACCGCTTTTTACTCGGGATACTCGTGATACCTTCCCGAATGAGAGACAACTTCTTAATTACGAAAATCCCGAATAGAGACTCAAAATCACATTTAAACATAATTAAATAACATTTCTTTAAACAACATTCCGTTTTAAACACACAATAAAAAAACCGTTGTCTTTCATTATTAACCTTTTTCTTTTTTCTTTCCTACGCAGAACTCTTTTGGCCGAAGCAAAATTCCCCAACCCAGGGGAATGTGATGCGTCTTAGTATAGAGGTGACAATAATGTAGTGACGTCACCATCTATGTATAGAATGTCTTTAGTGAACATTCTTAGTTCTTACAGACTGAATGCATCACAAACCTTCTGTGTCGTTGTTCGTCCGCACAGTCTGCCGGTACACGAACCACTCTTCCGGCAACCAAACTGCAAACTCCATCCAGGTTGACTTAATGTAGTCAAACACCGCTTCCGTCTCCATTGTTGTCGCTCGTTCAGCCAACCTGGATTAATAAAAGCATGTGTTAGTACAATTATTTAAGAATGAAAAGTTTATTTACTGTCCAATTATTATATATAGTAGAACGTGTATACATGTTGGAAACATTCATTGTACCTGCTGAATGCAAGCGGAATATGAATTCCAGGCAGAAATGGAATGGATAACAACTTTCTCATCAGTGCATGGACTGCCTCGCGTCGCTCACAGGTAGTCTTTAGGCCCACTTATTTGATGCGCCGGAGCACAGGTTGGGTCCAGTGAAATACGCAGCCTTTCATCTGGGCTGCGGGGAAGATCTCGCGTAGCCCCTGCTATAGGGCTGAAATACTACATGTAAAAGTTGCAGTACGAATTGACATGTATCTTTTGCACAATTACGCATTGAATAGCACTAATAACGCAAATTTAAAAAAAATACAACCGCTAGATGATGATTTTAAACCAACCTAACTTAAAGTCGATGACGAATCATTGGACTGCACAAGCTAATCTAAGAAGACACTTTACGCACATGAACTAAATCCCATTTTCACAGAGCGAGGCTCATATCCATTCCTTATAATTACGCCAGTATAGACATTCTGACCTGTTGTTGTTTTTGACGGCGTGGTCAAATAAGTTTTGACCATGCTTACATGTTTCACTCTTAATCCATATGTACTCTACGTTTAACACAGTACGCTTTCTGAAACGCTGGATCATTGTTAACATTATACATTCTCTATTTTATTTTTAATTACGACCTGCAGTACGAAAGGTAACTCGTCCGTGTCGTCAAAAATGAATATCCCGATTGAAGTTCATTGTCCCAAACAAAAAGTCACATGAAAAGAAACGTCTAAGTATTGCCGAAATACATTATTTCAAATAATTATTTCAGTTAACACGTAAAAAGGAATCTGTTAAATACAAATCAGTCTTCTATAGCCGAAATGTTTATGCACAACAACTTGTATGAACAATCTAATAAATATGACTTGTCATAATATATTATATATGCATTATGATAAGAGCAGGCAGTAAGGATGGCACGTATTTCAATAATTTTTCTTGCGGTCTGTTGAAAAACATGGCCGCCAGAAGTGTGGCAGTTGTCCGAATATGGCTTTATTGAAACTAAGATAAAACTCTAAAAATCACACGTTTAGTCCAATCATCATAAAATTTGCTCAAAATATTTGTGTACATCTTGACCGAGTTTCTTTGTAAAAACATGACCGACATTGGACGGGGTAGTTTTTCTGGTATAACTATAATAAAAACATGTTGACAATCACGAAGTATTTTTTCCTAAGTCTTCACGAAACGTGCTTAAACCTTTGTTGTTATGATATTTCGGCCGAGATCCATTAAAGATCCGGAAGCATCACCAAAGCTGTCCAGAACAGCTCCGTGCATTCGCGTCTTAAGTTATCGACTTGGGGCGTATAGCCTTTTTGTTTTGAAGTGTGTCATCAAACATGCAGCTTACATAATATTTTGCGATTTCGTTAAATTAAGAGCACGTCGTAATAGCTTGAAAGACTTTTAATCTTGCGTGTTGTTGTGA
This sequence comes from Dreissena polymorpha, assembly GCF_020536995.1. NCBI lineage: Eukaryota > Metazoa > Mollusca > Bivalvia > Myida > Dreissenidae > Dreissena > Dreissena polymorpha. The sequence continues at coordinate 106,201,804 of NC_068363.1, forward strand.
CTATCGATTTTGATTCACAGTAAACATATCATCTTTAACCCATTTATGCATAGCGTGTAGAATAAGGCCTTGGCAAACAGCGTAGACCCAGATGAGACGTCTCATCAGGGTCTGCGCTGTTTGCTTAGAGGAATTTCTGTAAGAAATATTCTAAATATAGAAATAAATATACTAGACATCCCTAATTTTGGAAATAAATTGATCCAATTTAGACGGATGGGAGAGTTCACTAGGCATAAACGGGTTAACTAGATATCTTAACCCGTCATTGAAGCTTGTAAACGCATATCGTCAGTCGAAATTGATTCATTTAATGCCTTAACAGATAATTCGATTTCAAAAGCAATGATGTTTAGATTGACAGCAGCAAATGTGAAAATATTTTCTCTTATTCATCTATGCATATATGCAAATCTCTACGAAAATCTGAATAGAAAGTCTATTGATTTCCGTCATATGACGACAACTGTCTATTCATTCAAAATAAACATGGACTGAAAAATGTAATTTATCTCGGCGTTCCTAAAAATGATTTTAGTTGATTTAATCCTGGTTCAATAGCGGTTTACGATGCGATGAATATTTATTTACTGTATATCACTGGGCACTGTGGACTTGCACAGTGAAGTGTTTGAGATTATGAAATGGTTTTAGTTGAATTGCATAAATCTTTATTTTAATGTTTATTTATTGCGCACATGGAACATTAACAGTCGTGATTATTGTACTGTATGCGGAGTCTTTGCAGCGATCGCTAGTAAATAATTCTATTAGAGCGCACTTTCAAAGTATTATAAATAAAGTATAAATATATGTGTGTGTCGATACAATAAGGACTTGAGAACATGTACGAAGCACTCAAACACACGCCATCTTGACAGATGTTAACACAGATTGTTTTAAACAGCTCTACAACGTTTCTTGAGATCTCGTGGGACATTTTACAACTAACCCCATCTTGTTGGATTTAAAACCGAGTTCAATTCGCGAACAATCAAACGTTTACATGAATTTAGCCGTTTACGAACCATTCATTTGGTCGTGAGTAATGCACTAAGAATGGGCGGCTGTGAAAGCATGCCGGAAGAGGAAGTTGTCGAGTATAGAGAGCCACGCCGTCGGCGGACAAGGACCCCAATTTTCATCTCAACTGGTCCCCGACGAATTCCCGTTGGCATGGGTCGGCCCATGATGTATCCGACGTACCCCGTCCGGCGGTTTCCAATGGCTGCTCCCGTGGTAATGGATGCCCCGCCCCCCTACCGGCGGTTTTATGATGACTATGATGACGATTTTGATGATTTCAAGCGGACAAGATATTCGTATCATTCATACTCGCGGTGATAACTTCGCTTAGTTTATGCGATGTCCCAGACACTGTGTAAACCGGTCAATAAACATCATCTTTAGTTTTCAGACACGTATATACAATATTGTTGTTCCTAGTTTATGTACACAATTTCGACAGTTTGTGTAATACAATGATCAGAAATTGAAAGCGCCTTGTCGAATCTAAGCCAGATTTCGACATATATTATGTAATGAATATATTACGATGGAAATAACAAAACAAAAGATTTCGACGCCACCATTGCAGCTAATAAAACTAAAATGTGTGGACCATAGTGACTCGTACGTCTTTTACATGATTGAAGTGCAAGTTCTAGTGGCATATGTCCATCCGGTGGGAACGATGCAAAAAATCAGACCAACACGCAACGAAATCATTTATTTCAACGAACAGTCAAGTCGATGTTTAGGCACCAATGCATACAATAAGTAAAATAAATAAACATTGGCATTGCAATTCATCATAAAAATAAATAAATAAATATCTAATTATAATTGAAAGTAACAAATCATATATACTTTATTGATATTAAATGTGCTTAACATATATGTACCATAACTAATATTCGCATATTGTATGAAGTATTCGTAAAATCGTGAGTGCCTCGAGTGAACGCGGACGAATGAATTTACGAATGTATACGCAAGAAAGTCATTTATATGAATCTAATATATATTTAAATTCCCTTCATTGTTTGTATAGATTTGTTTGGTGTAGTCTCTGTTATTTATAAGCATGAATTATTTTGCTGGTATTATTTTCTTGTTTTTAAATGAGTTATTATACAGAACTCTTCGATAACTTTTAGTTCGTGTGATTTAACATTCTAACTGGTGCTTTAAATAGACACCAGTTCAACAATAAGTAAAGAAGTTTTATATACCTAGCATTACGATCAGATCTTTATAAAGCGTGTTAACGCTCGGGTTAAGTAAAAAATATTCAGACGATCTAAGGATTCGGGTCAAGTGTGTTAAAAAACTATGTTGTCAGGTTAATGCGTATAATGTTACCACTCAAGAAGCTACTTTTATAATTCAATGAGGATGAAACTTGGTCAAAACGTTAATGTTCACATTATCGAAACCAAATTAAGAATTAGGGTCAAGTAAGGTCAAAAACTCGGTCATCAAAACATCCAGGACAATTCTGATAAACCCTATGTTGACGCATTCGTGACCGAAATGAGATGAAAATCCGTATGTTTACCATATCTAAGCAATATTTACATGAAATCAATTCTTCGTAGATTGAACCTCTTTAAAATAAGGTGAGCGCTTTAGACCATCACGACCATGTTGTTTGTAAAATGACCTGCATTCCTGTACACAATTGATGTAATAGTTGGAACAGCGCTGTTATATTTATTATAACCTCTTTAGGATATGTTCTTTATGATACATAGTTGTTCATGTGTGATTTTTTGTATCATCTAACATTAAAAAGTGCAAACCTGTGCCTCTATTTTAACTGAGACTTACTAAAGATTCATCCGTACGAAACTGCCCGGTCCACATGCGTTATATTTTGTATGATATTGTATAATAGTCATTTACACCTTTTTTCTAAAAATATGTTCATGTGGTAAAAAAGTGGCCACGCTCCTGTGGTTAAAAACTGGCCATGCTCTTGGGGTCAAAACGTCAATATACATTTAAAAAGGAACAATAGCTTAAAAATAACGTTTGCTCTACTTTAAGTTCCAGATATTTAATATTTGGTATACAACATCGAAGCATGTGGTCCTATACAGTTGTTTTCAATTCATGTCTCAATTATCCAAACTGGCAACTTTCCGGGGTTTAAAGGAAATCATTTCCACTGAAACCACAGTGTTATTGTGATAGATAATATTGTAAAATAGTCCTATACAATAAAAAAAATAACCATACCCCTGTGGTATTGATGATATTAGGAAATTGTATATATATAAATATGACTTGAAAAGACCAAACATGATAAAATTTAGTGTATTAATGCAATAGGATAAAACAAGTACGACAGAAACTGAGCTATGTATGTACATAAAGAATGTATTCAAAGAAAACTGTATAAATATTATAATGATTAATTGTATATAATTCTTTACTCAAACTTGGCTTCTCGCTCTCTTATCGATTCGTCTTTGTTGTGTTTGATGTTACCATTATAGCATTAATTGTTAAAAATATAATCTTAATGCTGTAATCCCAAATAAATATTTGTCCTAGACCTTTTCATGTATTGATATTTTATTTAACAACTTATGAAATTCAATACTGATCAAATGCTATGCTTTTATATATGTTACTTATTTTTTTATTATGAATACTCATGGACTGTATGTCTATGAATATTGAATAAACCATTACTGGCCACGCCGAAGTTGTCAATTATGAGTAACTATCTACTTATTACGACATTTTGCATCGGAGGTATTCGTCATCACCAATCTGACAAACCTTTGATGGTATTGAAGTAATCAAACGAGCATCTTCGTACTTATTGTTTACAATATATCCCGATGCGTCTCCATGGAAATGTACGTACTCTTACAAACGATAGACGCAATGTTTTCTTTGAAGAATACTCTGTTAGCCAACGTATAACTATTTTACCAATCATTCGATTTCGGATCAATTTGATTATGGATCAGACGAGGACTACAATTGATTGCCTTTGAGTATTTGGTGTTAACAACACCGATGAGTCGGGATTGT